>NC_088300.1:18947144-19250681 GCF_032854445.1 Liolophura sinensis | reverse complement strand
ATAGTTCATGGCCGAATCAAAGGGGATGTACACGTTACTGGCGATCTCCCTGAAGATAGGGGGTGGCTGTTTGCCAATCAGGGGCAGGGTGGAGTAGGGTAACATCAGGCTGAGGGCAGCTATACTGTTGGTGTAGGCAGAGTTATCCACAGGGTAGTGGTACTCATCAGGGGGCATTACTCCTGCAGGGGTAGAAGAAGGTAAAAGAGGGACATGAAAAACAGATAATTTTCCTCACAGACTCTGTGTTATTCTATCTTCAAGTTATTCAACATCTGGCCATTTAAATACATTATCACAAAATTTGATAACCTTTGGGTCTTATTTTCAAAATGGTTTTCAGAAATTATAGATAGAAGGCTAAACCTGTCTCCCACAGAGATCTTGTATGGTTACTTCAAGAACGATTTTGTCTAAAGCTGTTGTTAAAATGCTTCATTTCTGTTTACTTTATGCCAAGTAATTAATACATAGCTGCCTTATCAGCAAAAACCCCTATTTTTTGTTAATTACCAATGCTTCCTTCAACAAAATGTATGCATAATAAGAAAATGTTCCAGCCAACATTTTGATGATGAATGTCTTGCAAGATTGGACAGAGTCTAGTTTATGACAGTCGTAGAACTAGAAAATAAATAATATTGCTTTGAAACATAGGTTTATTCTATTTACTTGTATGAACAAATCTCTACTGATTTTTTGAAACCTATGTTTCAAAGCAATATTATGACTTGTGAGACTAAAATAGTTGTGAATATGTGGATACATGTACTTTCTACCCACTGAGTACAATATATCATGTCAAAAACAAACGCTTTTCCATATAAACCTCTACCCATATAACCCTTTCCATGCAGTCAGAAGCTATTACTGCTTAAAACACAAACATGTACAATGTAATTACTTTATATTCCCCCTCAAACCAGCCACAAATTTTAACTGCCTACACACTCAAAGTTATGCTACTGCTTCCTAGAGGGGTTATGTCATGTGGTGTTACACTTCCTCCATGCATTGCAGAGTCATCACGGGACAGAGATTTTAGAACATTTTGCTTACCCTGAATGCCATACTTCCCCGTTGTTTTGTCCTTTGTGACTCGGGAAGCCCAGAACTCTGCTATGGCTGTGATGATTTCCCCACCCCGCCGATCCTGCAGGAAGCTGGTGTCATTTGTCATGTACATGTACTGCTGTATGGCCAGGGCTATGTCCCCAGTAATGTGCTGCTCATACAGGGAACAATTCTGACACCTGGTCACATCTCGACCTGAAACAGAACAGAGAAGTCAGCGCCTGAAAAAAATACTGATGCTCCTTATCAAGTGGATGTGACCACAGCCAAAGGCCTTTGGTGATCACTGAACCCTGCGTCCTAAACCTGAACTCAGAGCCTTGTTTTCTGTCAAGTGATCAACTAAGAAACAATCAACTCTTTATTATTCTATCTGCATACATAAAATTTCTCCTGTAGTTACATGTATATTGGCTCAATGACTAAGTTAAAACATTTACGGTATTGCTCTAACATTAATATTGAACATGATTATGGTTACTCAGTTATCCCACACAGTATCCCACACTTAACATGAGGTAGTTTAATAATTCCCCCTACTGTAAAATCTTCCATACTTTGGGACATATCTCCAATGGTGACATTTTCACCCCTGCTTACCTGTAACAGCACTTTCCCATGGGTACATGGCCCCCTGGTACCCCCTCAGTTTGGCCTGTCTCTTGGCAGCATCCAGTGTTCTGGCCCTTGTTCCCAGCAGAATGGAGGCCAGACTTGGGTACAGCATCAAGATGGGGGGATACTGCCAGGTCTCCTGGTCCCACATCACATGGCCCCAGTAATCCTGATTGGCAGAGCGAGAGTAAATATATTGACACTGAACAACAAAGGTGAGAACAACCTTGGGTGTATCACCAGTATTTCAGGCAGAATAAAACCTGTAAAACCATTCATTACATGTATCAGCACTGGCAATCATTGGCAAGCTGAAATCCTTTACTTGAACATAATTAAATGTTTCAATGTGAATGTTTAAGTGCTAAGTAATAAGCAATATTATTTTCAACAAAAATTCCATACGTCTTATCCCTTATAGTAGGAATATAATGTGAAAGAATCTGTTTCAATTTGCAACATTTTTCATCAAGCTGAATGACTGCATCGGCAATTTACCCAAGCCATAAACATGTAATGTACCTCTTTCGCAGAGCCATGGTCTAGTCCCGCTGGTGACAATCCGATGAATGGAGTGTTAGGATCCTCTTCCGAGGGGAGGCAACTCAGCAAATAGTAGAGACTAGAGTATGCCAACTGTGCCATGGCTGTGTTCCCCTCAATGTCAATCCGTCCATCATTCCAAAGCTCTGCCCATATAGTCATGTGGCTGTAAGCTAAACTTTTCACCTGGAACAACTTCAAACCTACACAGAAAGAGAAGGATAATCTTACAAAAGATATGTAGGCTACATGTTTCTCATTAAAACCTTTGGTGAGATTGTCAGGATTGTTTTAATATAAACAGTAAAATTTTTCATATGTGGGTTTTCCTCCCACCATAATATTGGCCGCTTACGTGTAAGTAAAAAATCCATCAAATATATGAATAAATATAAAGTTGTTATGTACATGTTTCTCATTAATAACATACCTTTGCTGAGATTGTTAACTTTGTTTCGAATTTAAACACTACATCTGTTGATACGAGTACACACTGTATGTATAAATATGTTTCGGAGATGTTTCTTTTTACACATGTATTAGATTGTACTATTGCTGAAAGTGCATAAAGCCATTATTGTTTATTCATTCATATATAATTTTTATATCTTTTCCTTTAAATAACTATTATTTGTGACTGTCTATCTTCAGCCTGACCAGCAATATTGTTTATTCATTCATATATAATTTTTATATCTTTTCCTTTAAATAACTATTATTTGTGACTGTCTATCTTCAGCCTGACCAGCAATATTGTTTATTCATTCATACATAATTTTTATATCTTTTCCTTTAAATAAATATTATTTGTGACTGTCTATCTTCAGCCTGACCAGCAATATTGTTTATTCATTCATACATAATTTTTATATCTTTTCCTTTAAATAAATATTATTTGTGACTGTCTATCTTCAGCCTGACCAGCAGTCCCCTTATGTGCTGTTTACCACTTCTGCCCAACCAGCATTTCCCTTTGTGTGATAATCCTCGCTTCTGCCTGACCAACAGTCAGTGCCCTTTGTTCCCCCACTTCAGGCTGACCAGAATTTTCCTGTGTGCTGATCCCCATTTCTACCTGACCAGCAGTCCCCTCTGTGTGGTGATCCCCACTTCTACCTGACCAGCAGTCAGTGCCCTTTGTGCCCCCACTTCAGGCTGACTAGCAGTCCCCCCGTGTTGCTGATCCCCCCCCTTCTGCCTGACCAGCAGTCCCCGCTGTGTGCTGATCCCCACTACTGCCTGACCAGCAGTCAGTGCCCTTTGTGCCCCCACTTCAGGCTGACTAGAAATTTCCTGTGTGCTGATCCCCTCTTCTGCCTGACCAGCAGGCCCCACTGTGTGGTGATCCCCACTTCTACCTGACCAGCAGCACCCCCCGCCCTGTGTGATGATCCCCACTTTTACCTGACTAGCAGTCCCCCGTGTTGCTGATCCCCACTTCTGCCTGACCAGCAGGCCCCGCTGTGTGCTGATCCCCAGTTCTGCCTGACCAGCAGGCCCCGCTGTGTGCTGATCCCCACAACTGCCTGACCAGCAGTCAGTGCCCTTTGTGCCCCCACTTCAGGCTGACTAGAAATTTCCTGTGTGCTGATGCCCCCTTCTGCCTGACCAGCAGGCCCCACTGTGTGGTGATCCCCACTTCTACCTGACCAGCAGCACCCCCCGCCCTGTGTGGTGATCCCCACTTTTACCTGACTAGCAGTCCCCCGTGTTGCTGATCCCCACTTCTGCCTGACCAGCAGGCCCCGCTGTGTGCTGATCCCCAGTTCTGCCTGACCAGCAGGACCCGCTGTGTGCTGATCCCCACTTCTGCCTGACCAGCAGCACCCCCTGGCCCTGTGTGGTGATCCCCACATCTACCTGACTAACAGCCACCCTTGTGCTGATCCCCACTTCAGCTTAACCAGCAGTCCCCCATATGTGCTGATCCCCACTTCTACCTGACTAGCAGTCCCCGGTGTGTGCTGCCCCCCACTCATACCTGACCAGCAGTCTCCCCAGTGTGGTGATCCCCACTCCTGCCTGACCAGCACCCCCTGGCCCAGTGTGGTGATCCCTACTTCTACCTGACTAAAAGCCACCCTTGTGCTGATCCCCACTTCAGCTTGACCAACAGTCCCCCATATGTGCTGATCGCCACTTCTGCCTGACTAGCTGTCAACTCCCCCCCACCTGCTGACCAGCAGCCCCACTGTGTGCTGATCCCCACTTCAGCCTGACCAGCAATTCTCCCTGTATGCTGATCCCCACTTCTGCCTGACCAGCAGCCCCACTATGTGCTGATCCCCACTTCAGCCTGACCAGCAATTCTCCCTGTGTGCTGATCCCCACTTCTACCTGACTAGCAACTCTCCCTGTGTGCTGATCCCACTTCAGCCTGACTATCAATTCTCCCTGTGTGCTGATCCCCACTTCTACCTGACTAATGGTCCCCTCCTGTATGCTGATCCCCACTTCTGCCTGACCATCTCCAATACAATTTTATGTGCTGATCCCCACTTCCTCTCACCTTTGTCGTAGTTGTCTTCAGCCCCTTTCCTCGTCTGGCTGACAGAGGTGAGGAAGAGCCAGGTGCTCTCACTCATGCTGTCCATCAGGCTGATGTTAGCTGGCACCTCAGAGTAATACACATGTACCTCCTGATGCACAGAGTCGTTAAACTCGGGGGTCTTTATTCTCCCATGAACATACCTGTAACCACCAAACCAGCCGATGTTACCACAAAACTTTCAACACCCAAGACTAGTAAATTTTAATGTCACTACATAACAGCTCTTGAAAAGTAAAACTTTTTTGTGTTTTTGACGTATATTAGGTCTATGTAACACACATCCCCAAAAATGAATGACCAACCGTTATCACCTTTACTAAGGTGGACATGTTTTGGGTGGCATTTATTTTTCAGTCTATCTATCAGCAATTTCACAGAAAAGCTATGCACAAATCTGGATGACATTTTGTGCAAATCTTAGTGATGGACCAAGCAAAAGTTTGTTACATTCTGGTGATTGGCCAGTTCTAGATTTGGTCAAGCAATCTGTTGAATTATTCTTCATCACTGCCCTTTAGGAAAAAAGCATATTTTTTCTCTTACCTTGTAACAGTAATAATAATAATAATAATAACAACAGAGTATTGTCCAATAATATACTTAGCTATGGCAGAAGTTTGCACTTTCAGAGTGCCTTCTAGTGTTTTATAGTCATTATTTGTTGTGTGTATTCATTTTTGTGTTCACTTCATATAAACAATCTACCCATACAAGTAATAAGACAGCCATTCTATATCAAGCACTGCTATGATGAGCTATCACCTTGAGTTGGCTATCATGGTCTGACTCTGCTCGAAGTCGATGTCCTCACTGTCAGGTCCCTTGTTCACACTCAGAGACACGCCAAGCTTTTTATTGATGTCTGATCGCCTGATCCACAGCTCTGACACCAACAACTCCCTCACTCTTCGGTGAGCATACATCTTAAGATCCACCTGAAAGTAAGCCCCCTTGATTGTCTCTGTAAAAATACCTGTGACAGAGGGCATACAGTAAATGGCGAAGTGACAGTATTATTTTCATCAACTTCTCAAAATTCATATGTATCAATACATATATATATATATTATATAGATATATAAAATAACATTAGTTTTATAACATTAGATTATAAATCTGCTTTTCAAATTTTAGCAATGGGAAATGTCTCCCATTTTATGAACATCCCTTGAAGTTTCCACGATTTCCAGTTCTGTGCTTTCCCCAGAGTTGATGTCTAACATCAAGGGACAAGTATTTTATAAAATCCTGAGGGTGTAAACTTATTATTACAGGAATAATAGAGGGACATCAGATATCCTTCTCATCACTAGTTTGGTTGAACATTTATAGGTTAACTGACATATGATGTTGCCACATAATGCTAAGTGAATACAATACATGCAATATTAATTCCAGACACTGAAGAATTCAGGTTCAAGTTAGCTCACTACAGTAAATGATAAGTACAATAAAGTAGTTTGGGTGTTTCATTATGACATACATGTGCATGGACCTGTGGAAACATTACTGTGACATACCTGTGGAGACATTTAAACTGTAGGTTCTATGGAACTCAGCCGGTGGATTCACGCCTGTGATCTGGACAGAGCAGAATGCAGGAATACGTGCCCTATGGGAGTCACTGTGAAAACCATTGTACAGGCCATTCATGTAGATAGAGTCACTGTAGACAACAGTAGCTACCTGACCATTACCAATACCAGGTCTGAGGCGAGGGTCTGATGGCAATCTGGTAACAGAATATTGTAAAATTAGGCAGGAATTTGAACATTCACCATACCCAACAATCTGAATGATACTGTGTGGAAGGAATTGATTTTTTCCCCTACCAGACATTTGTAAGGATATAGTTATTTGATATATTTGACTGTTGTTATATGCCATACTAAAGACTTTACTACTTATGGAAATGGTGGTCAGTTTTATAGGTGGAGGAAACCATAGTGTCTGAGGTAAATCACCAACAACTGGTAAGTTACAGACAAACTTAACCACATGATGTAAGATATGTAAGCCATATTGGTGACAGACAATGTTAAGAATCCACAAATTCCCTGTTTAAGCTTGGGATTGACACCACACTTAATGTGTCCAAGTTGTTAAAAGACAAGCTCCATAAACACTGCGCAAAGCAGCCCACTCCAGGCCAGGGATCTGTGAATCGTCAATATAAATGATTGCCCAAATGATAAAGTAACAACATTATTATTTGTATTTACTGATCAGTTGTGAAGACTGTTGCCTCTGGTGGCAGTTTTCTCAAAACGTCCAGGTCAGCTGGCAGATGTTTGGGGGCAGAATGCACCACAACAGGTATCCCACCATCTTCTGGATGGAGTCGCCTCCCTTGCTTCCCTGTCCATTCCTCTGTCATTTGCTCCACATTCACACCAGGGGGATACTTTTTCTCCATCTTTACCACAGGTTGTTGTTGTTGCTGTTGTGAATGTAGCGTTTTGTCTCTGGCTGTGACCTTAGAGGCTGTGGACGTGGCATAGTAAATGGAGATAAATACCATGAGGAGTATGATGCAGACAATCATGCCCAAGGTTTTCACCTTCATGTCCAAGCACAGCCTGAACATCCTGAAACAACAAAGACATTGGAACTACTTGAGCATGCAAAGTGACATGAACAGCATTACAAAATATATTTGCATTCAACACAATAATAGTTACAAGCCTGGAAATAAACAACAGGACAAGGACAATGCCCTGAATCAAATAGTATTTTGACAGGGGTCAACTGGAATGGGACAAATAACAATGTAAATTTTGAAATGATGTAATTTGCTGGAACATCTGTCATATGCCCTGCCCCAACTTAAAAATTATTCCCATGCTTGAATTTGTAGATGTAGGTTGGTATACTGGTACACCACAAGGGTACAGGGGAAAAGGAGGACTAAGGTTAGGATATCTGGTACAACTTGACCGATCTATTCAGTTAAAACATCTAGCTTAAACACAGGGTAAAATGACATGCATGAATCAATGTAAATCTTTTTGAAAATTAAAGAAAACGTTGTCTTGGTGTGCGACTGATACAAGATGATAACGATATAAATTATTGGCATGGTATAAAAGTATTCATGTACACTTTAATTCATGCATATATGCAAGTATATATATATGTCTACATGTATAAGGGGTGATACTCTGCCATTCATTTTTAAAGCCTCACATATGATTTTTACAGCTTAAAAAAATAAAAAGTGAAGCGCTAGCGCAGCGTAATGACCCAGGAGTCTCTCACCAATGCGGTCGCTATGAGTTCAAGTCCAGCTAATGCTGGCGGCCATACGTGAGAAGGTCTGCCAGCAACCTGCGGATGGTCGTGGGTTTCCCCCGGGCTCTGCCCGGTTTCCACCCACCATAATGCTGGCCGCCGTCGTATAAGTGAAATATTCTTGAGTACGGCATAAAACACCAATCAAAAAAAAAATAAATAAATAAAAAGTGAAGCATTCGACAGTGTGTATAACCAGAAGTCCATTACCTAGAAGAATGCACTGATAAGTGATACTTCGAAGAGCAGTGTTAAGTGCCGTGGGATTAGCTATTGGGAAGTTGTATGGACTTCTGGTATAACATAATTTTAAAGCTTTGATAAACATTTTTAATGACAATAGGTAAAGCTTTAAAAATTATTTTCAGCATCTTATATAGCATTTTCAACGTTTTCGAAATTCATTTGGCAGTAAAATTGAATCTAAAAGCTGCTTAACAAATCAATTTGAATATATAAAAATGGTCTTTCTTATTAAAAATTTAACAATTATTTTAGAAGCTGTGAAATATATATCGTATATAACAATTGTACAAATAAAGACTTAACAAAAGTTGGTAATTACAAGCTTTAACTGAGACATTTTTACCTTCTCCCTTAGTCGATGGAGATATATACTCAAATGCTTGGTCCATCTAGACATACTACTTGTGCTTCAGAGCCTTGGTGTGCCACATTTCGTATAGTAACATGAACGATTCACGAAGAGTGCATAAATCGCCGCTTTTACTGTTAATGTTTTTTGTTTACGAAATAATAATAGTGATTTAATGTGTGTTTTTCTACATATAGTATATGCTCAGAACAGAAAGTTAAGACCCTAGGCTACAAACCCTTGATCGTTCTAGTTGCAACAACAACAACCGGTAATAGTTTCGCAACACTTCACCGACGGAGTCAAGGGAAAGTTCACTGTTTTCTAATTCTTGAATGAAACAGTTGATGACCCACCTGAATTTTCATTTGGCCCTTTATGAAAAATGCGGTTGTAATCCAATTTTTCTTTTACCTACCGACAGGTGTCGGTGTGTCGGTTATTGCTCTCTCTACGGTTTCGCAACTCATGACGAAGAGATTGAAGTATAATGAAGGGAGATAATCCGAGTTAGTCTGTTTATTCATCACGAATTACTGCTTACATCCCTTAGATCACGCAGGTTTTGGTCAAGTTTAGCGGTCGAAGTGGAGTAGCACTGAGTACTGTTGGGTCGAAGAGCAAGCCCACTGTTGGCAGGTAGTTATCACCCATTCAACATGTAATCTACATTTTGAAACCACTATTGTCCTCATTGGATTTGCAGTGAAACTTTGCACTTAATTTGGGGATTTGTGGCAAATATGGCGCTCGCGTGGACTGTTTACGTGGTATTAGCCAACATGAAGATCCTTATAGATCACTGATATTATTGTCTTCCGCCAAGATGACATAGGCCTATACAAGTACGTCATGCAGATGCATGTGGAATAGTTTATGCGTGACATGGCTGTGACTGGTGCATGAAGTAGGACCTATACCCATCACTCCAGTCCCCCCACCCAGGAAGAGAACCATTTCATCTGCACAGCGTTAAATTCCAATGGAATAAATAAAACTATAAATACATGAACCGCATCCACAGTGGTTATGATGAAGGACAACATATTAATTGCTGTCTTATACTTAATATTTGTACTGATCACAATTTCAGACATGAAAATAATATACCTGTATAAATACATATACCTAGTCTTTATAGTAAGGTATGACCCAGGAGCCTCTCACCAATGTGGTCGCTGTGAGCTCAAGTCCAACTCATGCTGGCTTCCTCTCCGGCCGTACGTGGGAAGGTCTTCCAGCAACCTGCGGATGGCCGTGGGTTTTCCCCCGGCTCTGCCCGGTTTCCTCCCACTATAATGCTGGCCGCCGTCGTATAAGTGAAATATTCTTGAGTTGAGCGCAAAACATCAATCAAATCAATCAATAAATAAATAAATTTATAGTAAGGTTATAAGCAAACTACAAAACAAAACAATGCAGTTTATAAAATCATTCAATGCGAAATATTTTTTAAGTATCAGGCAAACACATAACATCCACACTTTATTTCCGATGAACATAGGCTTAATTAATATCAATCATTGAATAGATAGGATTATGGTTTAACTTACTTAAGAATGTAGAACTCAATTATTTTATGGTGGTCATTATGATGGTGATTTATTTTTTACAAATATAGCGGAAACATAGATGTTCGGAGTACAAGACACGCAGGAGCAAAAACTCACGAATTATTCCGCATGTGATGTACCGATAGAGCGAACAGAATTTGTATACAGTACTGCGTGGTGGATTGGACGTGATATCCTTGCAACGAACTTCAAGAAGCCTAAGTCAACCTAAGATTTTATTTTCACCTCAATGCTCCCACGTCAAACGACTACAGGTATATGTCATTATACGATCAGTGTTTGACATAGAGTAGACGATATTGCTTGTCCTAAAGAAAGTCTATCGTAATCATTCTACATGTATATAAGTGTAAACGTTTATTATACATTTGTTCTCATAGATACAAATAATAACATTCAACTTGATACGGCCCGATAGACGACAAAGTAATGTGAAAAAGACGATCTTAATTCTAGCCTGATAACGACTCACAAAGGAATGAGCAGACGACACCTTCAAACGTCTTTACAGTGCCAAGCTGATTTAATTTCATCAGGATGAATTGATATCAGTGGTGATATATATATATATATATATATATATATATATATATATATATATAATATATATATATATGCTCATTCCTTTATATATATATATATATATATATATATATATATATATATATATATATACTCGCCAGCAACACGTTTCATGATTTAATTGTTTTTTGCCATCACAAATATGCGCAAATGTGCAGAGCAAATTTGTAGTCCACTTGAGCTACAGTTACTGCGTGCTGAATGCATGTAATTATTTCCATTCATCCAGATTTAATTTAATTGGTATCTGATATACCTCATTAATAGGATGCCTTATACTGCACTAAGGTTTAAGCTGAAATGACCATGAATAAGGAATGCGCAATTAGTTTGCGTAGAAAACATCATAACAAAGACAGAAATAAATTCAATCATTTTTCCACAGCATCCAATGACTACCGTTCTTCTTTCTATTTTTCATATATTAAAACGATAAACGTCCCTAAAAACCCCGAATGCATATAATGGTTTTAATTCCATTCTTCCATTTTGGTAGGCGTATAAGTTTATTGTCAGAGCAGCTGAGAAGATGTGGTTGTTTCGTGTCACCAAAGCAACATTGGCGTCTTGCTTCACCTGGGAAGCTCTGCGTGTGATTTCTGATACATACTCTCTTTATCTGGATCAACAGACCTTCTCTCATCCACCTCAACGTACTCAAACCGGGCCAGGGTCAGCTCGTCTTCAGGCTTCACCTGGATGGCCGCATAGGAAGCGCCGATAACGGCGTCACAAGATGGCGGTGTGTGTTCTTTGATAACATAAGGTTTTGCGATGCTCACTTCTAAAAGTTTCCCGCACGTGTTTCTGCGATCAGTATTAATGAACCGGAAAAGGCTGCTACCCAGAGCCACGTCAAAATAGACCGGAAGGGACTGTCGCAGAGTGACGTTGTACGCATGCGTTGTATTTCTATAAAAGTCTTCTGGGAAAGTTATACTCTCTTTCTCGAGGTGCCATTCTTCACAATCTTGTTTCATTCGCTGGAAGACATTTTTTTCTTTGGAGAACAAATATACCCAGTCTCCTTTTGTGATGGTCATTGTGGCGTCCATCTTTGGGGGTCGGTAATTCCTCATGAAGCCCCAAGCGCCGAACTGACACCGATCTGTCCCGCTCACAAACGGTTCAAAGGTCACTTCCGACGCCGAGGGGTCGAATTTCAGGCAGCCATGTTGTTCTATGCTCAGAGCGTCTGTCTTCATTTGAAGGAAGATGAAACCATCGTGATTAAAACATGGCCCGAAGGTGATTCCATTGTCAGGGATAAGTTCGTCCGGACAGTCGAGGACTTCCGTTAGAGAGTCATCGTCAGAGTCTACCACCCAGAGGGATACCATTGTTTGGATATCCCAACGGATTCGCGCCTGGCCGCGGGAGTCATACGTTATCTCTTTACTCTCAATGTCTCGTATTATTATAAAGAACAATGTTCCTCCAACGTCGGCCGAAAATATCCCCAATATTTTTCCCTCTTCAGCGTAAGTGGGATTAATGATTTCCCATTCCTTGGTTGTGAGGGAGAGGCGATACAGGTCACGGCCATTGTTATGAAGGTAAAGAAAGTCCTTACAGACGGTCATCTCAAATTTGCAGACGTCAATAGGAATGCCGCTATCGTCTGCAGGAATATCGGCATTGCCCAGATCAATCCACAGACGGGAGTTTAACAAGTACGCACAAATCTTGAGTTCCACGTTCGCCTTTTCATCAGGTCTGCAGAGTTTTGCGCCGGACCTCATCACCTCTTCGTCATATCGTGGTGACAAGACAATGATGGCGTCCTCAGTTGTTCCGGTGACCGGAATGTTGGGGAGATGATGTGACAACAGATCAAGAGACCAGTCATCCTGGGGCTCCCAGCCCGATGGCATCTCCGCCTCATCCACAGATACCTGACTTGTCTTCCTTCCGTTTGTGTTCTCTGTGGACACTTTACTGATGAATTTTTCGACAGCGCCAAGGGCGAAAGATTTTTCCTTTTCTTGAAAGCCCTCTGCAGACAGTGTATATGCCACCAAAGACAGCGTCTCGCTGGGGTTAGTTACTAGCGGAAGTTCAACTTGGGCAAGAACTTCGACGAAAGCCGAAGTTTTTTCTTCACCTTGGAAACACAGCCATCTGAGAAGGAACGTGAGCTTCTGTTTGGGGCTGCAGTGACACAACAACCCGTCTTTGACAAGAATCGTAACTGAGGTTCGGAAATAAGCTCTAATGCGTCATCCTGAATATAATGTAATCGTGAAATCGGTTTTTGACGATGCAAGCGCGCCTGAGTGAAGCTGTCCGTTCATGTCGTCTTGGTTATCCGTAATTGCACCACGCGGCCATGGCCGTCTCCACGTTCAGGTGGCTCTGGATGTACTCCATGCACATGCTCCGTGCCTGGTCACAGACCAGGTACGAGCACACGCCGTAAGTGTCGCACATATTGTCGGGGGTTATGGACAATGTACCAGTGTAGAATGACGTGATTACCCGATCCACCACCTCGTGATCCTGCAGAGCTTCTGTTAGGTCAACAGCCGTCATGATTTGGTTTCCTTCTCTGAAGTCCGAATGGAACATGGTTCTGAAGAATGGACTACAGGCTGCCAGAATGGCCTTATGGGCATAGATCACGTGACCACCGACGGTTATCTCCACATCACAAAACGTGCCGTCATTTCGATTTGATAGTAACGCCTGGATCAGCGTTCTCTGGTAATCCTCGCCCAATCGTAAAATCCCCATGGCGCGATCTGCGAAAAATTAAAACAATGCCAAAACAAGCCAATTTAGAGAATTTATACCTTGCATCGATTTATAACTTGATCTGAGAGGAGACACAAAGAATCTGCAGACAAAATTTGATCAAAACAGGCGGAAGGATGGACAGACGGACAAACTTAATCTGTATCATGTCCCAAAGCTTTTTCTCGAAAGCGTGGGGCAAGAAGAATGAAAAAGAAATCTATAAAAGTTTCATCAAAGAGACAAATGTTTGGCCAGGTTCTTTCGCAATTTTTTGCTTACACTATGGCGGTCAGTTTTTATGGGCGGAGGAAACCGGTGTGCCAGGTGTTAGCCACAGAACTTACGCAATTTACTGACGAACTTTCCCTTGCATATGTGACATAGATACGCACACCACATCGATGGAGTATAAGTGCTTATCAACGAACACAAGACTGTGCAATTGTTTAGATGAGCGCCGTCGACAAACAGCGAGAGTTCTCTGTCCAAGATCGGGTTTGAACCCGCACCTCTTGTGTCATAGAGATTCAAATGCAAGTGCCTCTAACCACTAAACCGTGACCCGCTCCTCCAACTTGACTAGATTAAATCGTAGAATTAAGACATTAAATGCTTCATATTTTTCTTACTCTTCTTCAAAATTTGACAAATTTGACTGTCTATTACAGAAGGCGAGTTCCTTGAGGGCCAGTGTCACCTTCGTCTTTTACTTTCTGTCTTTACACCTACCTTGAAATAATCGACACCTCAGAGATCGCTCGTACCTAAACCACTCTGAGTCGACTATTTCTGATCCAAACTTCTAATATCAATTGGAGCATTTGATGTAATGTTGATAGAACTCGTTTCAATCACCGACACACATGATGGACAATACATAAATAGGTCAGATGTCTGACATATGCATACATATTAGTATTTTCTTTTTAGATTTTCACTTCATCTGACGCTCAGTGACTAGTTTTGCATTTTTCAGGTCACTAGTTTTAAAACGCAGGCCGCAACTAGTCAATGGTGTGAAATGGCTGAGGACAACAAGGTGACATTCCCGGGATCGCTAGACCACACTGTCATACCAACGCCAAACAGCCGGGTGAACAATAGTCTGTGCTTGAGGGAACGGTAGGCCCGTGCATGAGGACATCGGGTAGTGTGTGAGATCAACGAGGGAAGTATGGGTGTTTACAAATAGGTGCACTTTTGAACTTCAAGTAACTTAGTTAACTTCCTTTTTGAGTTTCGATTTTTGTCATGCTGTTTGATTCAGTGGGAAACAATGGGGATGATGGAGTAAAAGTCCTACTATAACCCGCACTGATGATCATAGTTGTGTCTGGCTGGTAAAAACCCTAATGAAACACAGATCTGTTAGAGCTTTCAGCATGTCAGCAGTATAGTAACAGGTGTTCGCTAACTTTTTTGTTTTGATTCTGTGATCTTTTTGTAATCCGGCCATAATCGGATACGTTTTCCCCGCACAATGGCGACTCTCGTTTGTACTGAACGGACCATTGTTCTGACCAATGCATGTATAGGTCCCACGCACGTTGCCAGTTTTCTTGATACAAAACCTGCTGGCGTCCTCTCCGGCCGTACGTGAGAAGGTCTGTCCGCAACCTACGGGTGGTCGTGTGTTTCCTCCAGGGTCTTCCCAGTTTCCTCCCACCGAAATGCTGGCTGCCGTCGTATAAGTGAAATATGCTTGAGTATGGCGTAAAATATCAATCCAATAAACGCACTGGGCTTAAACAAATGTCGTGCATTTGATACTTTCTCACAGTCAGTGAAGGTTCTGAAAAACGTTCCAAGGATATGAATAGTACATGTTATAGCCTATCTCCAATCATTTACTTTATACGACTGATACACGTTTGGCCTCCTATACAACAAATAGCTGAGATGCAACCAAGAAATCTCATAACGTGATAATGGCAGCGTATATGCGTACCACAGCTTGGGATAAACAACGTGGTTATATTCTGAAGTATTATCTACCAATAACGAACATGGTAACTTCAGCAACGATGTTAGAGAGTAATGAAAGTTGGGAATTTTGTACGCATCTAGGTTCATGATTCATATTTTATAGACGTGTTTATCATCTTTGGAGTTGACAGGAACATTGGCCAACATGACCACTTGATCTATTCAGCTGACGTATGATTTCCGTTCAGAGGTAAATAACCGTTATTAACCCTTCTAAACGTCATTTCCGGTTGGAGACTGTTCCGGTCATACAGCGCGGAGGTGAAGGTCACATCAACAAAGATGAACGACGATCTACTGTCATTATGACAAATTTAAGAGACGCTTTTCTTTCAGTTTTTACCTTGAAAATATGATTGTTGCTTATGTTGCTGCAGCTTCAGATGTGAAGATCTACCAGTAATGGGTATTGTGATACCGAAAGCGTATCTCACCCGCTTGCGGTAAGATGCTAGCATCCCGCTAGCCTCCTGCAGGAGTCGAGTTATTACAGCAGGGGTCGTTAATGCGAGCGCTCTGGTTCACAAGCATGAATAATAGATAAATATAGAAACATAAAGCCGCGATCTTAACCTCATATTGCTGTCTATCAACGGACCAGATTTAGCAGTTCGCGGATATTGCTTGGGGAAAAGATGTAGAGGCGGCTTCCGATGGATGTGAAATGTACACAAAGAGGATAGCTGTAATACTGAAATAAAGACGGTTTACGCTAGCTCTAGTGTTTTGCGGACAACTTACTCTCGTATACAGCATCAGTGCTTTGTCAAATGAACCATATGGCGAAGGACATCTTGATAGGAATAGGTCAGACATGTGGGGAATTGTTTGTTAACACCTTTAAGGAACTTCTAAGACAACCGATGACAACGAAATGAGATACCGTTTTCAATAAGGAATGGAAGGGAAACGCCGTCATTAAAAGGAACACAAATAGATGATATCGGATATGTGTCAATAAAAATACTAGTTGGCTGCTTTTCTAAAATATACGGTCATCACGCAAGACCTTCATACTTTTTAACATAACAATTTTGTGGATAAACGAGAACACTGTGAAGTTGATGCCTTATTTGTTCACCACTCATGTTACCCTCAATTCTTAATCTTATGGAAGATACCCTGAAGCTAAAGTCGACTGTTCCCGGTTTTGATTTTTATTTATTTATTTGGGGTCATTGGAGAATTCCGGCACACGGATGGAAACATACTTACAATAGCTTCAAGGTCAAGGTCAGAGCCATGCCAAATATTCTATCGTGACCATACCAAGAGAATAACTGATTCAGTCTTCGTCAATGTAAATGATCAGTTAAATTCAATTCAGTTAAAATGCAACCTATATGTTTCACTTTAAAAGAAAAGAAAACAATGAATCCAATATTTATGTGCATAGATAAATTATCCCAAATAAAGTTTATTTACTGTTTATTTGATTGCTGTTCTACGCCATACTCAAGGACATTTACTGGAATGCGGCCGAGGGAAACTCATGACCATCCTCAAGTTGGTACCAGACTCACCCACGTACCACTGGAGAGAGAGCCAGCATGAAATAAACTTACGGCAATTGCACTGTTTGGAGACCCCTGTGGCATTGTGCTTCCCTGGCTACTCTACCATGCCCGGAGGCCCCACACAAACTTTGAAAAGCATTGTAAAGGCCAAAGAACATTTATTGGCTCTGAATTAAATAAGTTAATGTGTTCATGTATTATGGCGTGCAATGAACGTCCGTTGTTTCGCTTTTATGGTTTTACATCACCTAGGAAGGTGTTGCGGCGCGATGTGAGCTGTGACACTGACAGACAACATGTGGTCGACTGGTTGACATTGTGAAAGCGGTGTAATGCTCTACAAAACGGTATTTCAAATGCTATGTTCTCTCCTCGCCTGTGATGTTTGCAGGTGACAGGCAACTATGCTCATTGAAAATGGTAGTTTCATTTTCCGTGAAAGATCGCACTGCAACTACAACATATGGTAAATGTAATCAGTGCTATACAGTAATTACAGTTGACAGTAACGGCGGCCTGGCGCCTACATTCTTTGACATATATCAAAGGCGCGTACTAAGTGAAGGCCTCTTATGCAGATTTATGTTTGTTTTATTTGCAGTCAGTCGTGTGTTTCCGAGCTATATGTGATCACAACTATATGCGGGTTCAAGTCTTGTTCAACATGACCAACTTGGCTATATTTTTGAATCATTACGTCATTAAATTTTTATCTGTTTGTCACTCGTGACATCCATGGGGATATATATGAAAAAAGTCTCCGCACAGCACAGTCACCCTGGGGCGAAACACGAGATCCATTAGTCTTTGTTCCTGCTTACCAGGAAATTATCCATTTGTCCTCATACATGAAGCAAAGATAGGACAGGTTTGATGGATTTCAAATTCTGCTCAAACGCTAGTCAGGTATTTTCTGGATTTTTGTTTCTTTTTTCAAAATGATGAAAATTGATTTCAGAAATATTCTACTTTATTTGCAACAACAGTGTAGAGTCTGTTATGTTGTACATATAGGCGCCAAGTATACATACTCTTGAAAATGTGTTCTGTTACATTTTACCGACCCACCGACCGATCACAAACACACACACTGAACGGCTTATCAATAACGGATTATTTTATTTGCTCGCAAAATATCAAAAAAATGTCGCAATTTCGCAAAGATGTTAAATTCCAGAATCCTTTCCGATGTTAATATTTTTGTGCAGATTTGGGCCACAGGTTTGGTACTAATATGGATATAGATGGTAAAGAGAAACTAATTTGCTGGGGACGTGTCTTGAATATAGATGTAGAGGCTACATGGAGCATATACAATACCAAGCAGCATCACATAGATACATCAGACACGGGATGAGATTAAGCCCCGTTCTACCCGCAAGCTCAACTCTCCTTCATAATAAATAGCTTTATAATGGGTAGGTGGCCAAAACCAGAGCTAATAGAATTTGTCACTGCCAATGAATGGTGACGGAGACACAAGGCAATCAAAGTCTGATCGATACTCGATCGGCTCCTCCAAGGGGCTGTATATACTCACACTGGGATGTCCCCACTAAAGACATCGGCCGAATTAGATGACGGGTACCACAGCGAGGCATCGGACAAACAGTGTATGAGGCCATGTGTCTCAAGTGTGTCATATTGCAACACTTCAGTCGGGCCCCCACCCTTCCTAGTGAAATCAGCCCTATAAAGGTTCACGCGAATTAAGTCTCAAGGCCTTGCATGTGGGATTTTATACAGGTATATTAAACGATCGGTTGCTATGTAGGGCATCCAAATATATCTTTTTTGTGGTGGTTATATCGATTAGGTTTTCATCGAGAAAATATTTCATAAATATATTACTTGAATGTATTAATGCATAGCAATGGTGTATTCCCGTCTCCTTCATGACAAATGTGCGCTTCAGCGCAGAGGAGTGGTGGAGGCGAAATTTAACCTGAAGTAGTAGGAGATAATTACTTAATATTAGGGTGGAACAGGCTTCCGTGCAGCCGTGTATTAGCGCTGAGATTGAACAGTATTACAGTCCGGCTTAGGTTGACACTCAACTATACACAATCTCCAACAGCTTTGTCGACATGCTAGCAATCCATTAAGAGTGTACATGCTTTAGAAACAAGACCAGATAACGGGTAAATTTCCAATAACAGCCACTGGAGATGAGACTAAGACTGACAACCTCTGCAAGTAGCTGTATAACGTCTACAGAGATTACCGGCTGTAGTTTTAAAAAAAAGAAGTTAAAAAAACCCGCCCACATTACCAATAGTTGGTCTCATTGGGAAATCCCTATCGTATCACTTCCTTGAGAAAATTTGTTTCAGGTATGTGTTTGTTGGTAAGTTTATTCGCCAATGATTTGTTTGTTTAATTTATTGTTGTTTAACGCCATACGCCAAAAACATTTCCATTATACGGTGGCGACCAATTTTATGGGCGGGGTAAACCGGAATGACATGCAAAAGCCATATGCACACGCTGTTGGTGGAAGCCAAGTGGTCCTCAAACAAGGTTAAACTGCGCAATCACGAGTGTATATAGTCGACCGCTTATTGTCCCCAAGGCATAATGCTCGCCGCCGTCGTATGAGTGAAATATTCTTGAGTACTGAACAGTTGGTAATTACATGCTTCACATCAGATAGCTTCTAACTATAAACTTAAATATTCCTGAAATGTACGGCGTAAAACAGCAATGAAATAAATAAATAAATAGTAAGCAGTAGATAATTAATATGATCACTTGTGGATGCAGGACCCTTGGTCTGAACCGATGTTTTCTAAACACTTAGGCTAGCGAGAGTGCAAGAAGTGAAATAGAAATCCGATTGCTAATATTTAGCGTACATATATGCTGCCTTCGTTTTCTTTTTTTCTGCACTGGACATCCATATATTAGAACATCCAATATCTAAACACTAACATTCAGATCCCAGCAGTGCGTTATCTATGAAGTTCACGAAATTGTTCATGGAAACTGTCATAATGGCTAAGCCATCCTAGCCTTTTATCGTCGGTATTTTTTATTGGAGCATCTCGCTCAGTATGATGTCATTCAGCTGAGACAACATGAGTAAATAATACTTGTGTATGAATTTATCTTAATTCAAAATTCATACATTCTGGAGAATACATCGTGCGTGTAAATCTTCAATTTATGATTTTTATGTACTTTGATCGGCTATATAATTAAATCGGGATGTATATTTGATTTCGATTGTTAAAATAATTTTACCAACGACGCATGCGTTTTGTTTAGCCAAAGTTTCTTAACATTTCCTTTCAACTGATGATCATGTAAACTATACATGATGCCCGAAAAAGATTTCCAAAGAAGAGTGTAACATTTTTTAGGATGTCTATGCCACAATTTGTTAGTGTGAACAGGTTAAAATATTGCTCTTAGAATAGTAACAATTTACAGGTCCTAAAAAGTTTTGAATTCCCTTTCGAGACAAAGAAGTAGCTTTCAATTAACTATGTCTCATCCAATATTCCACGAATTCATGAGACTAATAGCATTTGTGAGATATTTTCAGCTACGAGTGATTATTCTACATTGGTTTTTTTTGTTGAAACTTTATTTCTTAGCTGGAAGTTTAACGCCATACCCAATAATTGTTGACGTATGAGATAGCGGCTAGTGTTATGGGTATAGAGGAAGCCAAAATGCCCTGGGAAAACCTTCCATCTTTAGCCAGGTACGTCACTTAGTTTACAAATGTACTTCAGTGAATTTTATAAAATGGCAAAGTGTTTATCCCTTTGGATACAAGCAAGGGTTAAGGTGGTTGACAGCGTCCATTTCTGAACACTTTTGAAGGTGACTCGGCGGAGGTGCGGTTTTGTTGAACATGGATCCGTGTGCTTCGCATGTTCCATGTGAATAGCACGGGCGCGGAGGGCGCAATTTTAATTAAACCGCGACCTTCGCGGCTTCCGCGTCTCCCGCGTGGTAACGATGGTCCGCGGGGTAGCTGAGGTCCCCATTCGGGAGGGCCGCTATCAGCCATCATAAAGGATGAATGATAAGACAAAAACCTAAATCTAAGCCATGGGCAGTTTCATATTTAACCTCTTCCAAAAGGGCCTGTCCATTTATAAGTCAATCAATAATTCCTTCCCACACCAACACACGTTTTATGTCGTATACCACATCTTGACATTTGCTGCCAATTCCGCTCTTTCATAATTGCTCGTCACACCAGGTAATGGCCATGTTATATTGTACTATGGAAGATTCTGGACAATGTTAGCTGTCAATGATTGTTCTACAAATGCTAACCCTGCAGCCAGGTATAAAGAGAGACTCTTAGCCTTTAGCAGACCCACACGCATACGCTACAAGGTTTATCGAAATCTTACAGCTGGCACATTGCAGTTGGCATCTCTTGTCTATCTTGTTCAAATCACGTGTCTATGGAAGTTAGAATTACTGCTACTTCAAATGGATTCAAGCAGAATAAATTTTTCAAAAGTCAAATCAGAGTGTACTGGACATATCGTTGCCTATCTCTGTCCTCTAAAGATTGCAATGCGCACGGTAAACCCAATGGCGGGTTCTTCCATTGACATTCAGAACTTAGAGGAAGCGAGAGAGCTTGTCTTCTGTACAACAACAGTGTGACATTTCTGGTGTCTTGCAGCCTACATTATACTTCACTGATGCAGCACTGGAAATATAACGGTATTTAACCTGTTGGGTTACAAGGTGACACGGCTATTGTATAACGGAATGCGATGTTAACCCAGAGGTATAATAACAAAAGAAAAATAATATAGATATCATATAATATATGAAATAATATAGATCGATGCAGAACATACACTTCTCTTCAAGCGTACATTTTTGTCACACTTAAGATTATCAGAATTGTCTGGGCTTAAATATTAATTGCAGCATGCTCTTAACGTACTTTGTAGTGTATCATACTAGTTTACAAGCAAATTGACACCCAATTCAACCGGCAAGAGCTGACTTTGAACGCACGACAATAAGCTCTGGCGATGTGCAGTATAGTTCTCAAACTTGGAGAAAAACAAGAAGACCCCTTTTGTTCATTACGTACAAATGTCCACAAGGCGTTTTGTAGTTAAAACTCATCGAGTCTGTTATGCGCGTCTTTTTTGATTTGCTCTATATATCGTGCAAAATTAGTATTAGAATAATAACGGTGTTGGGTTGCTTGGGTGGCCTAATGATTAGAGCGTCCGCCTCGAAGTCGGGAGACCACGGATCGTTTCATACCTAAGACTTTAAAAATAGTACCTGTTGCTGCTTTGCTTGGCGCTCAGCACTGAAAGCTTAGAGCAATGAAAGAGGACTAGTTGGCCCGGCGTCAGTATAATGTGACGGTGGGGTGTCATGCTTGGCGGTCTTTGGCAACAACACTTTGGCGGCATCGACTAGCCCTGCCATAAGAAGACAGTATGAATACCCACACGTAATGACTCCTCATCGTCATATGCCTGAAAATTGCTACGAGACGTAAAACCCCAAGCATATATGCATATATAAATAATGGTGTTTGTCATAAATGAAACAAACTGTACATAGAATTTACTCAAGGTTCATCCTGAAAAACACACTAGTAAGATCTCCGACAAAGCTGGTTCCGTGCTGAGCAAAGTAGGCCTGAACAGTGCCGAGTGGCTGAAATCTCCCGTAATTGAAGTTTCCATGTTGTTGCACAATAGAGAGATATACCGTAATAACCCGGTGCTGCCAAGCGACTATAATTGTATTATTACAGCTTGGGGAGTTTTGCACTGAGCTAAGCACATCACGTAACCTGACTTCTTCACTCGATTATATATACATGGAGGAGCTGCACACATCAGAAGAAATATTTTGTCCGAATACTGGAAATAGCAAATGATTAAATCAGCCAGTGTTGTTATACAATAAACCAAGTACTTATACCCAATACTTTCTGCATATATTATCATTAAAATAGTCGTATGGTCTAGGCTGCCGCAGTTCTGACAACAAGTTCGAATCCAGCCCGTGATGACTCGGCTGTAGCGTCACGTCAGGATATATTATTGGCGATGTACTGTGGTTTATCGCCAGCTTTGGACGTCGAGATGTTCGTAAGTACGCCGTAAAACACTACATACAAAGAAAGTAAATCTAAGAATAAGTCATAGAAATAAATATGAATAATGCACGGAGTGTGAAAACCAAAATGCAGGCCGTCAAATGAGTAGAGGTAACTCTTCTATATTTCGGAGCACAAATTATTTAATAGGAGAGATAAGATAATAGGAAGGAAGAAATTAATGACCAAGGTATTGCATTTGCCATATCAATTCTCTGACGCGACAGAGAAACAACAAAAGAGAAAACGTCGTTCTGAACTTAATTTAATCTATTACAGTATTAAAGCTGGACAAAACAAGGTAGCCGGGTGGAAATTACGGGTTTAGCTTTCAATTTGTAGTATTACAATGTAGTATTACAAATTTAATATAATGTTTACTTCAAATAGCCTGATATCTCGCTGAGAAGTAAGAGGTATGTGTTTGTTGAAATTCTCCTACAGGTGACGAAATTTGCTTAATGGCATTGGGTCTAACCGGTATGATGATGTAATTTCCCATACTCATATAGATAGCCCCGGGGAGAGCGCATCTCTCGAGATAAGGGCTCTGCTTCTCATATTAACAAGGTAAACACAATGCGTAACGCAGCCCAGTGACAACCTATCTGGTAGTTAGTACCTCGAAGCCCCAAAGACAGAATCTCAGGCTTAAATGTCAGCTTCCTGGCATCAAGGCTGTAGATAACTTCGATCGTTATAATTGCGGAAATTTATCCTTAACAATACATTTCTGCACTGACATGGTACCGTGCTGAGATATTTCGTTACATTGAGACATGCCATGGTGCTAGGACAATATTGTCTTGACACTATGTTGAGTCTTGAAGCGATGTCGAGAGATGGCACTATGTTGTGACATGGCACTATTCTGTTAGATGGTGTTGTTATGACACACCGTACTAAATTGATCTTGGTTGTTAAATATTAGACAAAAAGGACAAACAGTTTCATTTTCGTTGGTAATGATTATTGATGCGTTTGGAATTCTTTGTCTGCAGGCAATTTAATTATTGAAGAAAAGGCTTCTAATGAAGATATGACCAGCACTGGCAGTGAACAACGGCAGCTACGAAAAGTATTAGATTTTCAATTTGAAACTGAATGCACGGATCAGTAATTGGTAATCAAGGGAAGAGAACTCGTGGCTTGCGTCAAAGCCAGGTAATAGCCTGTTCAGCCGCTTACATTATGTAGAGAGACAAATCATGTGACATGTAGGACTGTGAAAAGACTAGGTGACAGCTCTTGGGGTCCGGCTGCATTCCGGTTATTCTAGTCACGACAAAACACGGCACAAGTCATGTGATGCCATTATTACCTCGTGTATGTTCGAGTACATGTATGTCGCTAAAATCTCGGAGCACAAGGATCAACCATGGCGTTTGTTGTTTTCAAGTACAAAGTTTAATATGTTAAACTGTCAGTATTGTTATTAACTCTCGCAGTGAAATTAATTGGCTAAAGCAATCAAAAAAAAGACTGTGTACTAATTGTTTATTGCCATGATTCACGCCGACTATATACCACCACAGTAAACACTGTTCCACCAGTGAAAGCGTGTACTGGAATTCAGATTGGTGTCCGACCAGTGAAGGCGAGTACTGGAATCCAGATTGGTGTCCCACCAGTGAAGATGAGTAGGCCCTTCTGGAATCCAGATTGGTGTCCCAACAGTGAAGGCGAGTACTGGAATTCAGATTGCTGGCTCACCAATGAAGGCGTGTACTGGAATCCAGATAGGCGTCTCACCAGTGACGGCGTCAACTGGAATCCAGATTGGGTTCCCACCAGTGAAGGCGTGTACTGGAATCCAGATTGGTGTTTCATCGGTGAAGGCGTGTACTGAAATCCAGGGCGGAGTGCCTCACCAGTGAAGACGTGTACTGGAATTCAAACTGGTGTCCCCAGTGAAGGCGTGTACTTAAATTCAGATTGATGTCCCACCAGTGAAGGCGTGTACTGGTACAGGTTGATGTCCCACCAAGGAAGGCGTGTACTGGTACAGGTTGATGTCCCACCAATGAAGGCGTGTTCTGGAATCCAGATTGGTTTCCCACCATTTATGACCTGTTCTAGAACAGAGAAGGCGTGTACTAGAATCCTGTATGGTGTAGCAATACTGGAGGCATGTACTGGAATCTAGATTTGTGTCCCGTCAGTAATGACATGTATTGGAATCCCGATTGTTGTCAAAACGGTAGGAACCCGTACTGGGATCCCGATTTTGTTTCCCAGCGTTGAGGACTTGTGCTGTAATGCAGATTATCCTTTCACCATTAAAGACGTGCATTGATATTCAGAACAATCGGTTCCTGGTTTACTTAACTCGAATTATGCCTGACCACCCTTTTATAGGTATTCTTGAGACTGTCGCGAATATCATAAAGAAATAAAATGTGCAAAATGTGGGTAAACAGCAAACATGGGATAGCAGCAGAAACAAAGTGTGTTATTTTAGCCTTTAGCCTATGTCTGTTTGTTAGACCTCGAAGTCTTTGACACCCAACCCACCATCACGTAGAGTGTTAAAGGACTGAGCTCATGGGTGTCAGAATAGCCCATTATTTCGGGTTTATGGCGGCATGATCTCAGAAGTTCATGATGAAAGTGCTGATTAGCGACACTGTCTTATAAATCGGCCAAAATCCTTTATACTTTTGTACTGGCTTTGGCAATCCTCAGAAGTAGATGATAGAAGCCTGTGTGTTAATACCGACAGTAATAACCTGTCGTACTGTCAAGTAACCCGCTCGTCATAAGCTGCTAATTACGCCAACCCATCTCTCTCTCTAGCCTGTATTTTTGTCATCTGCAAACCATAGACTTCGCGATTCAGGCGTCGTGAGAGCGATCTTTTTCCAAACTGGCATAAATGTGAGTGGAGCACATAAAGCTGTGGCATCTGCAATCATCCGCAAATCATAGCCTTTGCGATGACGTGGTAAAAGCGATCTTTTTCCAGGTTGGTATAAGTAAGAGTGGTGCATATTAAACTCTGACTAAGCAAATCTTAATCGGTGTGTACTAATGGCGAATGTCAACAGGGAAGCTATAATTCCAGGAATCTTCACAAATTTTCTTCACGATCTCATTTGTATTGGGTGAAGAAAACAAAGAGCCTGGAGTAAACCACCGACATCTTGGAAGTTCCTGACGAACATTGTCATATGTGATGTCCAGATGTGCACACCATATTGATGGCGGAAATGTGGCCTTCAGCCAATATGGGCGTCATTGACACCTGAATGGCATAATAGCCCCAAGAAAATTGAAAGCGCGAGAATATACAAGTTTTTTGTCCAAGGCCGGAATTGAGCTCAACCTTTCGTTGTCTTAAAGATTCAAAGCCTATTATCTTTACCACGTCTCGGCGACCCGCTGCTGTTTTATAATTGAATTAGCACCATTTTCTGAAATGTCTCTTCATTTTAATTAGATTTAACTGATATCTATGTCTGAAAATGTTCTTGAAAGTTAGGTCAAAATTTATGCATTTCCTAAATGTTAAAGCGATTAAAGTATAAATCTTATCTAAATGTGCAGTTGTATAGCGTTGTCAAAGTGGTACAACCGGACACAGGTCTTCCATGTGGACGGAAGACTTTAAAAATTAGTTACAGGAGTATTGTGTAAGACGCTGCACAGAGCAATGGAACCTATAACTAATCATCTTGTTCAATTTTCTGGTCGTGAGGCAACAAAAATGGAGAAAGAGAACCCGGATTGCTCCAGGTGAATCACCGATCTTCTTGTGAGGTACTGAAGGACTGTTCCCACGTCTGACGTACAGGCTAAAGCTCCATGCTGCTTGTAAATGTTCAGAGAACGTAGGATGTAGCAACGTACCACAAGCGCCGTCGATACCATGCGTTGTCGCAAATGCCCCACAAAGTATTAACAAAAGCTGAACTCTATTTTACTCACTCGACTTTTAATTTACTTTCACCTTGTTCTTATTGTTGTATTGCACTAGAGACTCTGCAGTTTAATATTTTTGAAATTTACATAATGGCATGACGTCTGGCAATATGATGGTGTAATTTCCCATAGTTACTCAGACAGCCCCAGGAAGAGGGTACATCTCTCAAGATAAGGGCTCTACTTCACATATTAAAAAAGTAAACACGCCGCGTAACGCAGCACAATGATAACCGATCCGGTCGTTACTGCCTTGAAGGCTCACACACAGAATCTCAGGCTTAAATGTCAACTTCCTGGCATGAAGGTTGCAGATGACCTTACGTTCTCACGGCTGACTGAAGACTGCTTACTGCGATACCTCCAGAATGTTATACTTCACAGTTCATTTCACTCACATGGCACTGTGCTGAGATATAGTGAGGCATGACGTTGTGTTGAATCAAACCCATTTTCGAAACATAACACAAGGCTGAGATATGTATGCAGATATATGTATTTTTAGAGTTTTGCGTCGTACTTAGCAATATTTTCGTCATGACGACGAGAAGTCATTAGGTATCTGAACATTTGCTGCTTCTTCTTGTAGTAGGGCACTCCATGCCGCATTAGTGGCGCCGCCACTGAAGTATCATGCCGAGGGCACCAGACATGACACCCCACACAGTCACATTATACTTATATTGTGCCAACCAGTCCTGTTTCCATGTTCTAACCTTTCAGTGCTGAGCGCCAAGCGAAGCAGCAATAAGTATTATTTTTAAAGCCTTCGGCATGACCCCACCAGGCTTTGATCCCGAGCCTCCCTGATTTGGGCTGTGATATGAGACAATGTCGAGATATGGCGCTATATTGAAACATGAGATGCACTATTCTGGCCTATGGTACTTTTATAACAGGTAGCACTATATTGAAATCCGGCACTATTCTTGTTAATGTTGTTATGACACATGGTACGATGCCGAGATATGGGACTATTCTGGCATGTGGTACTATGCCGAAACATGATACCATATAGAGATACAACACTATTCTAAGGCATAGCTATATGCCAATACAAGGCACTACATTTAGGCTGAAACCTAGCACTTAACACATGAATCTTAGATGAAGGAAAAAATACACAGAAAAAAAACAAGAGTCAGAAAAATACATTATTTTGTCAAACTGCCGCCAGCTGAACAGCGAGTTCTCTGTAACTCAGTTATATCCCTGGCATCAGCCGAAGAATATCATGTAGGACTGTAAAGAGATAAGGTGACCGCTCGGAGGAGTCCGGCAGCAATAGATCCGTTTCCGGCCAATCCAGTCACGACAGAATATGACAAAAGGCACCTGATGCCATTATTACCTAGTATATGTTATATGTCGCTATAAAATCTCGGGACCCAATGCTCGCCTATAGCATCACGGCGTCAATGGAGGTTGTTGTTTTCAAGTTAAGCTTTCATTGGGATGAACTTAGAATTGTAGTGAATCCATAGTCAAAGCCAAATGGCTGAAGCCTGTACAATAGCCCCGTAAAGGCCGCGTTCTCTGTATTTATTACCTGAGGATGCCACAATTCACGTGGAAATATAGTAGACTGTACCATCACACTAAGCACTGCGTTCTTTTTAACTGACAGGGGAGGTCATCCAGCATTATTATTTGTGCCGTGCTTTTTGTGTGCAAGCCTATTGTTTCACGCAAGGTTGTAGATGACCTTTCGATCTCACGGCTGATTGAAGATGGCTGACCGCCATAATTCCGGAAAATTACCCTTAACAGTTCATTTCTGCAATGACATGGTACTGTGCTGACATATTTCGTTATAGGGCTGAAACATTTTTGTCTTGACACTATGTTGAACCTTATATGGTGTTCTGATGTGACACATAGTATTATTCTCAGACATAGTATTATGATAAGACTTTTCTCAACATTTATGCTGAAACCTGGCGGTGTGTTGAGCCATTCGAGTCAGAAATGAATCTTATTTAAGAAAAAAACACAAAAATGAAACGGTAATTAAAAGGATACACTTGTTAGATTTCGTGTAAATTGATACTGTTTGCTACTGTTGATACTGTCGGCTTCTAAAAATTTACACACTCAAAAGCCATTATGTCGTAAGTATACCGACCAAATTTCAATTTCAAAAAGAGTCAAAATGTTCTGGACATTTCAAAATAATACTCTACCTTGTTTTACCTGAAAAGGTGATGAATTCCTTGTCCGCCGCAGAGAAAACCATCTTGATTCAGCAAAACTTGTGCCTATCTGGCAGAAGGGTTTCTCTGACACCAGACGATTTTTCCAGAGGACACTTGATTGACGCGTGTCACACACGTGCAGCGCACGCTCTACTCATGACACCTGAAAACATCATGAAAACAATCGCAGACTTGTCTAGAGACTCATTTCCCAGGGAAGCACATAGTAGTTCAATCAATGCAATGCTTGTTTATGACCAGTTCGAATAAAGCGCTACTGAGAGTGGTGTACCATGAGTGAAGGCGTCTACTGGAATCCAGAGTGGTATTCCAGGACAACAGGCATGTACTGGAATCCAGATCGGTGTCCCATCAGTGGAGGTGTGTACTGGAATCCAGATCGTTGTCTTACCAGTGAAGTTGTGTGCTGTAATCCAAACTGGTGACTCACCAGTGGAGGCGTGCACTGGAATCCAGAGTGGTGTTCCAGGACGACAGGCATGTACTGGAATCCAGATCGGTGTCCCATCAGTGGAGGCGTGTGCTGTAATCGAGATTGATGACTCACCGGTGGAGGCGTGTACTGGAATTTTGATTGCCCTCCAAAACTTGATAACCAGTACTACATTCCAGGCTGGTCTAAAGATGATAATCGAATTCACATTGGTGTTTCACTAGTAAAGACATCTGCAGAAATCCAAATTGATGTTCTACCAGATGTCCTGGACTGGAATCCAGATTGATGTCCTGCGTGTAATGACGTGGACTGGAATCCAGATTGATGTCCTATCAGTAATGGCATGGACTGGAATCCAGACTGATGTCCTACCAGTAATGACGCGTACTGTAATCCAGACTGATGTTCTGCCAGTAGTGACGTGGACTGGAATCCAAACTGATGTCCTGTCAGTAATGACAAGGACTGGAATCCAGACTGATGTCCTACCAATACTGACGCGTACTGGCATCCAGATTTGTATCCCAGCATTGAGGACTGGTACTGGAATTTCGATTGATGTGTTACCAGTATGTAAGGATGTATACTGGTATCCAAATTCGTGTCCTATCAGTACAAATGATAGCGTGCACTGTAATCCAGATTTAAATCCCAGCTTTGGGAACTGGAATCATTTCTTTACTGAGGGCGGTCATTAATATTCTGGTGTTTTATATTGGTATCAATCCTGATTGCTCTTGTATAATTTTTCTTCTGACTGGCACATATAAAATAAAATGAGCAAAGTTTAGATAAACCGCAAACATTGGATTGTAACGTGAGTCAGTGTGATAATTTAGCGTTTAACTTGTGCCACTTTGTTAGACCCTGAACTCTTTGAATCCCCGCTCACCCTCACACAAAGAGCTTAAAGCCTGAGCTGATTGGTGTCTAAAGAAACCAATATTTCCGGCTATGGCGGCGTTATCTGGGAAGTTCATGATGACGGTGCTAATTGGCGACACTGTCTTATAACGTAACTCTTATAACTGGATAACCATCTCATTGTAACCTGCTGACTAATCATTGGATTTGTTCACCGTTATAATGGACAGCTGATAATCTTCTAAACGTTTGACCAAACCACTCGGAAAAGGATCAGTCCTGAGGTAAATGTTCTATGAAAGCGACATTGATGACAATCCCTGGGATTTTTCGGGCCTATCTCTGTATAGTTTATTTTTTGTCGTCTGCAAATCTTCTTGCGAGGTACTGATGCCATGTCGCAGTCTAAAACCCCATGATTGGTAGAAAATGTTAATCGAACATAAGACGGGGGAAACATAAAAAGAAATTACTGACTTGGCTTTCAATTTGTCATTACGATGTCCATGAGAATTCTGTGGTTTACCATTTTCCTCGGATAGAACATGTGGATGGGTGTCCGGTGACAATCTCCTTTCGATGAAGAAATTTACATCATGGCATGACGTGTGGCGATATGATGGTGTCATTTTCCATACTCATATGGGTTGTCCAGGGCGCCAGGGGCTATACACAACATCTCTCAGATAAAGGCTCTGCTTCTCATACTAACACGGCAAACATATTACGTAACGCAGCCCAGTGATAACCTATTTGGTCAGCAGGGCCTCGAAGGCCCACAGACAGAATCTCAGGCTTAAATGTCAACTTCCTGGCATCAAGGCTGTAGATGACCTTTTCGATCTCACGGCTGATTGAAAACGGCTAACCGCTATAATTGCGGAAAATTATCCTCAACAGTTCATTTCTACATTTACGTACATGGAACTGTGCTAACACATGACACTATTCTGAGATATGGGACTATGTCGAAGCATTGCACTATGTTCAGATATGGCACTATATTCAGACATGGAACTATTTTGACATATGGTGCTGTTATGCCTAATTCTAAAGTGAATATACCATGGCGACGTATTGTATTGAGGTACAGCTTTCTACTGCACATAGCACTACATGTACGTTGAGGCCTGGCACTGTGTTGGGGCACTTCTTACCAAATGAATCTTAGCTTTAAAAAACGGAAGACAGAAAATAACTGAATAAATACATTCTTTAGGTTTCATGCAATCGATACTACTTGCTATTAAATATCATACATGTCATAGAAATCATACGCTGAAACCTGGCACTTAACAAATGAATCTTAGTTAAAGAAAAAAAGACACACAAAAAACAAACTACAGTCAAAACAATACATTTTTTAGATTTCGTGTAAATTGATACAGTGTGCAGATAAATACCATACAAAAAAGACAACCAATTTCAATTTTGTAGATAATGATTATTGATGCATTCGGAATTCTTTGTCTGCAGGCAATTTAATTATACAAGAAAAGACTTGAAGCTATGGCCAGAGCTGCCAATGAACAGCTTCCGATACAAAAGGTATTAGATGTTTGATTCGATACTGAGTGCATGGATCAGCGATTGGTAATCAAGGGCACAGAACTCATGACTTGTGGCAATACCAGGTAATAGCCTGTTCAGCCGCTTACACCATGTAGAGATACAAATCATGTGACAAACTGCCGCCAGGTGAAAAGCGGGCTTCTCTGTCACTAATAGTCCTGTCCTCAGTCGAAGAATGTCATGTAGAACTGTGAAAAGATTAGGTGACAGCTCTGGGGAATCCGGCTGCGTTCCGGTTATTCTAGTCACGACAGAATACGGCACAAGTCATGTGATGCTATTATTACCTCGTATATATTCTAGTGCTCGGAGCACAAAGATCAACCATGGCGTTTGTTGTTTTCAAGTACAAAGTTTAATATGTTAAACTATCAATATTGTAACTAACTCTCGTTAAACTGATTGGCTAAAGCATATAAAAATAAAGGCTGTTGTTTATTACCTGACGATGCCATAATTCACGCCGACTATGTACCACCGCAGTAAACACTGTCCCACCAGTGAAAGCTTGTACTGGAATCCAGATTAGTGGCCCACCAGTGAAGGTGTGTACTGGAATCCAGATTGGTGTTCGGTCAGTGATGATGTGTACTGAAATCCAGATTGATGACCCACCAGTGAGAACGTGTACTGAACCCAGATTGGTGTCCGGTCAGTGATGATGTGTGCTGATTGGTGACCCACCAGTGAGGACGTATACTGAGCCCAGATTGGTGTGTCGTCAGTGACAATGTGTTTGGGGCCCTACCAGTGAGGACGTGAACTGGACTAGAGATAGAGATTGATATCCTAGCAGTGAAGGCGTGTACTAAGATCCTGTATGGTGTCCCATCAGTAAAGGGGTGAATCGATATGGATGTTCTACCAGTGGGACGTGTACTGGAATCCAGATTGATGTTCTACCAGTGGTACGTGTACTGGAATCTGGATTGATGTTCTGCCAGTGGGACGTGTACTGGAATCGAGATTGATGTTCTACCAGTGGGACGTGTACTGGAATCGAGATTGATGTTCTACCAGTGGGATGATTGATGTTCTACCAGTGGGACGTGTACTGGAATCGAGATTGATGTTCTACCAGTGGGACGTGTACTGGAATCCAGATTGATGTTCTGCCAGTGGGACGTGTACTGGAATCGAGATTGATGTTCTGCCAGTGGGACGTGTACTGGAATCAAGATTGACGTTCTACCAGTGGGACGTGTACTGGAATCGAGATTGATGTTCTACCAGTGGGACGTGTACTTCAATCGAGATTGACATGTACTGGAATCCAGACTGATGTACCGCCATGTAACCAGCTGATTATTCAATGGCTTTGTTCACAGTTATAATGGACAATCCTCCGACCGACAGTCTTGTGAACATTTGATCAAACCACTCGTAAACGGATGAATCCTGGGAGAAATGCTTAATAACAGTAGTACTGATGACAATGCATGGGATATTTACGGCCCGTCTATCTCAGGTCTATTTTTTGTCGTCTTCATATCATAGCCTTTACGATTCAGACGTCGTGAGGGCGATGTTTTTCCAGGCTGGTATAAATAGAAGTGGTCTATATAGAACTGTGGCTGAGCAAGTCTTAATCGCTGTGCTGTAACGGCCAGTGTTGGTAGGGTAGCTATAATTTCACAAATCTTCACTGATTGAAGATTCTCTTGACGATGTCATTTGAATTTGGTGAAGGAAACGAAGAGCCTGGAGTAAACCATCGGCATGTGGGAAGTTGCTGACGAACATAGTCAGATGCGAAGCCCAGACATGCACACCATATTGATCTTAGCCACGCGTCCACCACGAGTCAACGACCCTCTTCTGTGTTATAGTTGAATAAGCAGCATTTCCTGACAGGGATGTTTATTTTATTACAATTAGTTGACTTTTCTAAAATTTCAGAATTTTAAAGTCTTCTTGTGGGGTACTGAAGGACTATTCCAACGTCTGACGTACAGACTAAAGCGCCATGCTGGTTGTAAATGTTCAGGGAACGTATTATGGAGCAAACGGCTACCACAAGCGCCGTCGATGCCATGTATTGTCACAAATGCCCCACAACGTATTAATAAAAGCTGAACTCTATTTTCGGAGACAAGACAAACTAGCTAAGAAGAAATTACTGACATTGCTATCACTGTGTTCTCGGTATTGTATTGTACTAGGCATTCTACAGTTTAATATTTTTGAAAATTACATAATGGCATGACACCTGGCGATATGATGGTGTAATTTCTCATAATCATACAGATAGCCCTGGGGGCGAGCAAATATCTCATAATAAGGGCTCTGCTTCTCATACTAACAAGGTAAACACATTGCGTAACGCAGCCCTGGTCACGTCGTTTGTGCCTCAAAGGCTTACACACAGAATCTCAGGCTTAAATGTCATCTTCCTGGCATCAAAGTTTTAGATGACCTTTCGTTCTCACGGCTGACTGAAGACGGCTAACCACTATAATTGCGGAAAATAATCTTTCACACTTCATTTCTGCACTAACATGGCACTGTGCCGAGATATTTCGCTATAGTGAGGCATGGAATTGTGTTGAATCATAACATTTTTGAAGCATGACACAAGGCTGAGATATATATGTATGTATGTATGTATGTATGCTTAAGGTTTTACGTCGTACTGAATAATTTTTCAGTCAAATAACGAGGAGGGATCATCAAGCGTTTGTACACATACTGTGTCTTCTTATGACTCCAAAGTGCTGCCGCCACTGAAGTATCATGCTGAAGACATCAGACATGACACCCCACACAGTCATATTACACTAACACCAGCCAACCAGTCCTGAATCCTTGCTATAACTTCTCAGTGCTCAGGGCGAAGCGAAGCGGCAAGAAGTACCATTTTTAGTGTTTGGTATGACCCGACCCAGGTTTTATTCCGGGCCTCAAAACTTCGGCCTGAGACAATGTCGAGACATTGCACTGTATTGAGGCATGGCACTATTCTGGCCTGTGGTGCTCTTATAACACACGACACTATATTGAAACCCGGCACTTTTTTCTGGCTAATGGTGTTGTTATGACACATGGTATACTATACCGAGCCATCACTCTATTCTGGCATATGGTGCTGTTATGACACATGGTATACTATACCGAGCCATCACTCTGTTCTGGCATATGGTGCTGTTATGACACATGGTATACTATACCGAGCCATCACTTTGTTCTGGCATATGGTGCTGTTATGACACATGGTATACTATACCGAGCCATCACTCTGTTCTGGCATATGGTGCTGTTATGACACATGGCATACTATACCGAGCCATCACTCTGTTCTGGCATATGGTGCTGTTATGACACATGGTATACTATACCGAGCCATCACTCTGTTCTGGCATATGGTGCTGTTATGACACATGGTATACTATACCGAGCCATCACTCTGTTCTGGCATATGGTGCTGTTATGACACATGGTATACTATACCGAGCCATCACTCTGTTCTGGCATATGGTGCTGTTATGACACATGGTATACTATACCGAGCCATCACTCTGTTCTGGCATATGGTGCTGTTATGACACATGGTATACTATACCGAGCCATCACTCTGTTCTGGCATATGGTGCTGTTATGACACATGGCATTATATTGAGACCCAGCACTAAATTCTAACTAAGGGCGCTGTTATGACACTTGGTACTATTCCGAGACATGACACGTGTGTGTTACGGGCTTTATTTCTTATTTGTATAATTTCTTACATACCTTTGTCTTCGGGAGTTAGTGTTAAACGTTATTGTGGAAATGGATCTTGCGATTATCGACTTGGAACGCCCTTTACGGACTACTTTAATGGTATAGGAATGTCGGACTTGACGCTTATACTTATAACTATACCGGCAGATGGTGGCGTTACAACACATGGTACTAAACCGAGACATGATACTATATTCAGATACCACACCCTGCTATGGCATGGCAATATTCCAATACAAGGTACTAAATGTACGCTGAAACCTGACATTTAACAAATGACTGTCAGTTAAAGAAAAAAAATCCTAGTTAAAGAAAAAAGATTTTGTGTAAATTGATACTGCTTGCTGTTAAATATCATACAAAAAAGTCAATCAGTTTCAACTGCGTTGGTAATGATTATTGATGCATTCAAAGTTGCTTTGTCTCCAGGGAATTTATTATCAAAAAAGCTTCTAATGAAGATATGGCCAGAACTGAGACTGACCAGCTACAGACAGCAAATGCATTAGATTTTCGATTCAATACTGATTGCATGGCTCAGCGGTTGGTAATCAAGGGCAGAAAACTCGTGGCTTGGGGCAATGCTAGGTAGTAGCCTGTTTAGAGACAGATCATGTGACAAACTGCCGCTAGGTGAACGGCGGGCTTCTCTGTAACTAACAGCCCTGGCATCAGACGAAGAATGTCATGTAGAACCGTCAAGAGATTAGGTGACATCTTGGAGGAGTTTGGCTGCAGTGGATCCGTTTTGCGGCTATTACAGCCACAACAGAATACGACACAAATCTGCTGCTTTTCATACTAGATGCATGTTCTAGTATTTTACTACAAAATCTCGGTGGCCAATGCTGAACCATGGCATCATGCCATCAAAGAAGCTTCTTGGTTTTAAGTTAAGGCTTCATTAGGCTGAACTGTTACAATTGTAATTAATCACAGCTGAATGACTGAAGCCTGTACAATAGCCCCGTAAAGGCCGTGTTCTCTATTTATTACCTGAGGATGCCACAATTCACATGGACGTATAGTAGATTGTACCACCACACTAAGCACTGCGTTCTTTGTAACTGACAGGGGAGGTCATCCAGAAAGTTTATCTGGGCCGTGTCGAGCTCAAGTGTGATTATTGTGCACAGGCCTATTATGTCACACACACACTGCCAGGCTTGTCTAGAGACCTTTGGTATTCACTTGTTCAATCAGCGTATGCCTTTATAAGACCAGATGAAATAAAAACGCGGCTGAGATATGCCTCCAGTGGCTCAATTTGTCCTTAAAATCAATCCTTGTGCACACGTATATTCGGCAGCGTCATGAAAACATTTTTTGTGTATTTTTGTTTTTCTTATACTGGAATCTATATTGGTGTACCACCAGTGATACCGTATACTGGAACGAAGATGTGTGTCCCACCACTGATGACTTGTACTGGAATACAGAATGGTGTTCCTTCACTGACTGACTTGTGCTGATAGCCAGAATGGTGACCTGCCACTGATGACTTGTACTCATAGTGGTGCCCCACTAGTGAGGACATGTACTGGAGTCAAGATTGGCATGTCCTACCAGTGTTGACGTTTTTCTAGAATCCAGAATCTTGTCCCTTAAATCCCGGCGTTGAGGACTTGTATTGGAATATAGATTATCCTTTCACATTTGAAGGCGTGCATTGGTAATCATTACAATTGTTTTCTGATTTCCTATATGCGACTTAAGGGTAGGTGCCCTCTTATAAGTACTATTGTCACTGGCATCAATATAATCAAGAAATAAATAATCAAAAATTGAGAAAAACACAGCGGTTATTGTTTAAAAGCAGTCATCGTATTCGTTTAGGTTCAGCCTGTGCCACTTTGTTGGGCCTCGAACTCTTTGACTCCCCGCCCACCCTCACGCAGAGCTCTAAAGGACTGAGGTGCCTGGTGTTTGAAGGAACCATTATTTCCTGCTTATGGCGGCATAATCTGGGACGTTCACGACGAAAGTGCTGATTAGCGACACCGTCCTATAACTCAGCCATAAACCTTGATACGGAAAGAAGGATTTTGTACAAGCTTTGATGAACCTCTAAAGTAGAGGATAGAAGCCTGTATGATAATACAGACAGCAGCAACCTGTCGTACCGCCAAGTAACCCACTCATCATAACCTTCTGATTAATCAATAGCTTTGTTCACAGTTATAATGGACAGTTCTCCCACCGACAGTCTTCTGAACGTTTGATCAAACCACTCGTAAACGGATCAATCTTGAGGTAAATGCTCAATAAAAAGCGGTATTGATGACAATCCCTTGGATATTTCCGGCTTATTTTTCTCTCTTGTCTATTCTTCGTCATGTGTAAATTATAGCCTTTACGACTGAGACGTCGTGAGAGCGATCTTTTCCTAGGCTGGTATAAATGCCAGTGGAGCCTATACAACTGTAACTCAACAAATATCTAACGCTGTACTTTAACGGAGGTTGTCTTCGAGGAAGCTATGATTTCAGAAATCTTCACCGATTTCGCTGACATTAAACAGGCTAAGATGATGTATAATTATAAGGATTAGTATTAGTATAATCTTAAATCTTTTTTCTTCAGCTGAGCACAGTCGACTGACATCGTCAAAGATAACGTATCTATCAGGAGTGAGTGAGTGCATGCTTGGGGTTTAACGTCGTACTTAACAATTTTTTATTCATATGGCGACGAAGGAGTCCTTAGAGTGTAAGTTATGTACCTTCTTCTTGCTTGACGGATTTCCACCGCTCTGTTATCTAGTGCTACTTCATTGAGACGACTTATCGTAGGGTCAACCAGTCGTTGCACTACCCCCTTAATGCTGAACGCCAAGCTAGGAAGTTACAAGTTCCTCTTTTTCAAGGTCTTAGGTGTGACCCGACCCAGGATTGACCCCCGGAGAGGACGCTCTACAAACTATCTACCAACTGCCGGTCGTATCTATCAAGAGTCGTTGCGGTTCACGTAACAATTTTCAAGGATGTACCTTCATCATACATCTTGTAGACAATGAGAGGCCTCTTCAGTTGCTTAGGGCGCTAGCGCAGCGTAATGACCCGGGAGCCTCTCTCCAATGCGATCGCTGTGAGTCCAACTCATGCGGTCTTCCTCTCCGACCATCAGCAACATGCCGATGGTCGTGGGTCTCCTCCCACCATAATGCTGGCCGCCGTCGTATAAGTGAAATATTCTTGAGTACTGCGTAAAACACCCATCAAATACATTAGTAAATTGTAGACAATGAGCTGGTAGTTTCTTATGAACACCATACTCAACGCATTTTTCACTTACAGAATTGCGTACAGTTTTATGGCCGAAACATATATTTCTGGAATAAGGCACCGAATTTTGGCAAAAATCTAAATAACCTTTCCACATGTGTATGATATGATATGATATGATATGTATACCTTATCGACCAAGATACAAATCTCCAATAAACTTGATGCAAGACCATCAAAACCATGCACTGGTAATGAGATCTTCCAGTCTGGTATTGCCCCTTTGTAGAACTCTTCTTCCACGAAGTTAGAAAGAAAACCTGTTTCACACTGAAATATGAATTATAGAGTGGATATAACATATACATTTTGCAGCCTAATAGGGGAACGTTGAGTGTCTCCCATGTCTACATTGTGGGTACATATGTACTTAAAGTGAATCCACCGTAATTTAGGATTACCTTTATACCTAAATTGATTATTGGAATCCTCAAAATGATCATGCCCTTCCAAAAATGGCGACGTTTTAACAGTAAACTCTTAACAAGCAAAGCAGGTATAACGGCTGAATCGGTTTGCCCGAATATGTTGCATCCATAGCTGGCACCACACAAAGAGAAAAGAACAACACGAAAAGCGAAAATGAAATCGATGTGGAACCGTCACTGATCGAGAGAAGCCTTTAGTGCTCTAGGGCCAATGATGGACCATGGGACCCTTAAAAGCCCTCATATATAAATGTATAACGTATAATTTCCTTTATATATATTTATAATGTCCTTCTGTTGTCTCATTCCTACATCCATGGAGCAAAATCTAACATTTATGATATTTAGTTGTACATGCCAGTCACGTAAAAGGTGAAATCGCACAAAACTCCTGTATCGGGCTTCTATCGGATCACTTGTCTGAGGTAATCTCGTATATTCTCATTTAATAAGAACATGTGACAGTTGATGAGAGTGGGGTAACATAAACGTTTTTCTCCTGTCTTGGTCTCCATTCGTCACTGTAATGTTATCTTCTATATTCTCCTCTAACTGTGATGGATTCTAGGATTCAGGTAACAAATAGCCTTCAATCATTTCACTGGAATTTTCCGCACTAGACGTGACGAGATCTGTTAATATTTATTTCACTTTAAACACTTATTCTGTGTGAAACACAATTCTTAGTCGATGGAATCTAGATATACCGTCTTATATTTGACACATGACTTTGTTTTTGGGATTTCGGGGCACCAAACAAAGCTCCTTAACAATTCATCGAAAAGGGAAGAACTTTTCGGAAGAAAGACGTTCAGCGAACATAAGACGGAGCAAACGCCTACCTCAAGTGCCGAAAAACCTAAAATTTGTTCGAATGCTGGATGAAGAATTAGGGCGGGGTTAACCCTGATGCACCCGTGCGGAGTACTGGACCTATATATTAATCCGCTGTTATGGTATACACCTGAAGGGCATGACTCCGTGTACATAGCCGATTGATTTATCTTTGATGGGTGTGAGTTGTCCACTAATGGTAGGGTAAAACGCTACCTAGCGTTATCACTGAGAGATTAAAAGTTGACTGTAACAGGTACACCGGGCAGTAATGGAAATACTCTCCTCCTCAGTCTCTACATGTTTTTCAACATTTTCTCATTATCACTGCCTATAGGAGCCTCCGATTGGGGTTGAGGAGTGAGCTATGGCCTGTGCGCTGTACCATGATCAACCCACCCAACCCCACAAACCCTCTCAGTGAACCAGCCAATACGGCTATTTTCTCACAGGCCCACCCAAAGAATGGCCGGGTAATCGAATGCTTGTCCGAGTCTCAGCATCTTCATTAACGGAAATCATTAACGCTTCTATTGGCTGCCGGAATGAGCGAACAGAATTGCTTTCGCTTTGATTTTTGATGGGACCAGTTTTGCGCACCGTTTGCTTCGTGTGTGTTGCTCATTGGAAAGCCCTGGTTTAATTAGGGAATTTATTTCAGCCAAATGTTCGCATTAACAGCACGTGTTATGGTGTTGAGATTTCAGAGACACTTTACGTTCCCGTGGAATCGCTATGTATGCACACAGGCACCCTACATTATCCTCTGGACCATGTGGTCCTAATACCTTTTTGCTCTAAAGGCCATGCCAAAGACGTTACTTGTTGGTGCCTCGTCTGGCACTTGGTACTGGGAGGTTAGGACAGTGTCATGATATTATGACTGGGTGGGATATTATGTCATGTCTTTGGCATGATGATTCAGTGTCGGCAGCACTTTGGCGTCATGGACTTGCTCTGTCACTAGAAGACACACTATATGTACACACACCTAATGATTCTTTGTTATCATATAACTAAAAAATGTAAAGCGCGACCTAAAACCCTAAGCCATCATACATGTACATACATTCTATGATAAGGAAATTTTAAGATTGCCTTGTAGTCATTGCAGTCGGTGAATAGTTGGCAAGAGGTGGTCGACGATCCTCTCTTGTGTGGAATAAGATGAAGCTCTCTGTGAAAAAATATATCGTTTGTTTTTATACTAAATATTTAATTTGGGTTCTGTCAACGTCACCTTTAAATCTCTCGATTAGAACTACTCGATTCTTAAATAACTCGCAGTACAAAAATAAAAACTGTATGTAAAGCAAGTATGTCAGGAATGAAATGCCTCTATATTGAACGTAAAGCTAGCCACTAAATTTTAACTATAGTCAATTATCTTTGAGGAAGTCGCCTATATTCACGTGTCTGTAAAATCAGTCATATTCGCTACCAAAATTGCATTTAACAAGTGATAGATAACAACCCAAGTTCTACAAATTGACATGTTCAATGTCCATATTATTACAGAAAATACAGTTAGAATGTTTTTATTAATTTATAATGTTAAACTCCACATGCTTAGTTTCGGCACCAAGAACGCGTTGCTTCAAAAGCAAGTTCCATGCTGGACAATGAGCGTGGAGAGTGATTGTTTTACATTGGCTGCACCAACAAGCGGTTAGAACAAACTCCACACGGTAACACTACCTACACTACTCTGTCTGCGAATAGACTACACGGCTTTAATTTCCTAACACCCACCTCTAAATCCATACCGCCGTGTGGCTATGTACAACAAGAGATAAAATAAAATTCATTTTTAAGTTTATATCATATTAAAACGTGTAAACAATTTTAAACATGGTAGTGTCTGTAAGAAGGTTTGCAGTTAAGTCGATAGCAGTTCAGGTAACTGGTGTTGCCCTCCGTCAAAGCAAGTTGAACCCTGCCCAATATCCAGTATGCCACTGCCTTTTTATGGAGACACTTGAGGTAATGGGTTTTGCCGTTCAAACCGAGCTTATGTACTTTAACATTATGAATTACTCGATTCTTAAATAACTCCTAACTTCATTTCCTTGCAATAAAATAGACCTCCAACATATAAATGTGTAGAGCTCGTGTTGTTACGCCCACTGACTAAAGGCAGTTTTGCTAGCGAGTATCACTGATTTTACAGAGAGCTGAATATAAGCGACTCGCTAAAAGAAATAGGCTAGAGTTCGAAAATGAGTTTCCTGGTGGTGCTCTAACATGCTTAAAAAGACCTGTTAACAGAATAAATGGTAAATGATGTTTAGTACATAACCAGTCATTTGGTTACGCCATTTGCTGTTTTAGCTATCGTGACGTCACATGTCTTAGAAGCTCCTCTGTCTCCAAAATTAACAGGCTTGGAATAGGGTAAAGGCGGGAAATGTTGAGTTATGACGCTCTTCTTGAAAAAAACCTTACAGATGTCCTGACTGATATCAGAATCTTCAGGCGTCAGCTACAGTCAGCTTCATATTTGCTAACCACGTAGTTACCCTTTTCCTTGATTGAGTTGATCGCAAATTCATACAGTTGCTAATATGAAGAGACAATGGTCAGATGAGCATAATATTGGGACACGGGAAAAAGTGGGAAATGGTGTATTTATGAGCAGCTATTCAATTAATTTAGGGTTATAGTCGCCAGGACAAAGCCAGTGGGATTTTCAACACTATAGCTACATGTAGGTTAGCCCAATTCATTCATTTAGAAAAATTGCTTCATTTCAGTTGATAGTCAATGTTACGGTGGAAGTGGATGGAGGATTATTCGCCACCTAGACCTTTCTAATACGAGTAAGGTAGCGAGCCAGGGAGATGGCAAGGTAGCGAGGTAGAGAGGTAAGAAGGTGAGGAAGATTTTACCTGTAACCATTTACCAACTATCATACTGTACTCATTGCTCTGATATTACTCGCTGTGCCATAGTCTTTTGTATCGCTACCTGGTTGTCTCCACGCCTCCCTTGCTACCTGGCTAGCTCGACTGTAATGCAGGGCCTCAGTGGGCTTCTATATGGCATTGACGGAAAATTGATTGCATCCAGGTGACCTACTGTTGCACGTGGAGTCTTTGGAATCATCGTAAAGTTCCTTGAACGCTGGGTTATATGTAAGCTTATTAAAGTAACCTTCGAAGGCGTCTCTACAATGAATTCACTCAGCTTTATCTCCCTTAACCAAGAATTAAACCTGTAATTTATCTCGAAAACTTTCTAAAAATCATTCTGTCATTAAACAGGATCCCGATTAGTGATCCGGTGTCTGTATCTTCACATCCGAATGTTGTATAATGTTTGGACAAAGAACAGTTTACCACAATTTTAACAGCTCATAAGGCTCTTAATGGATCTGAATAGGTTTCAATGTTAACTTTCAAAGTTTTTACTTTACGTTTGACTTTTACGTTTTACAAAATGTATGTTTTAAACGTTTTGTTTGAAGATTCCCATATATATCTTTACCTCTGCAAATCTGAGAGGCGATTTATGAAATTAAACCATGAACTTCGAAGAATCCGTCACGCTTTCAAAGGAAAATTCATCACACTTGATGTCTTTAGAATTAATTTTCCTTTAAGATACAAACAAAGAGATGATACCGGTAATAGTTAGGGAGTTAGAAGAACATTTTTTGATTAACTGTAAACGAATTACGTGTCCTTTTATGTTGGATTTTATGATATTTATGTTTACACGTAAGAATTAAATTAAACAGGAAATCTGTTGACAAAATGCCTGAATTATTTTTTAAGCCAAATAGTCTACAAACAAATTTCTGTTTTAAACGATTTTCATGTGTTGTTTCATTATTCCCTACTTGCCTCATTCGCATCTGCGTAAAGGCAGAATGGGAAATGTTATGTAATTAAAACAAAAACAACCCGAGAAAAAATACTAAGGCAACCAAAACATTACATTAAGACAGGTACTTCGTTTCAAACGCAGATCCATTAGATATGTTTTATGGAACAAAGAGTTTCAAAGAAATGTTACAAACTTTTTGAGTATTCACTGCATCGCACGTACAGTTGCTTAGGCACTACCAAAACACCTCATACAGACGCCCACACAGCTGATAAGACTGATATACCTTTAATTACCTATGCGGTATTAGTGCATTAAAGATATCCTTGTGTTGTGGGATAACGCAGATTTTACTGGACAAATAATCAATAATCAAGAAAACATTCTGTCGAGAAGCAGGTTCTTTGGTATTAGTCTAAGACAGGCAGGTTTGATCGATCTGTTGACAGACGAGTCCCATTATAGATCTGCTGAAGTTGATGATCTGCCTATCTCCTGTGGGTAAACATCTGTATATTCACCTCCCTCCCCCCGCCACTTCTCCACACTCCATCCATTCTCGCGATGCGTTCAACGTAGACCTCGCCATTATTTCATCGTAAAGCAGAGCATGAAACCTCAGGCGTAAGTTGTAAATGGGCAACAACGCCGGTATATGTCGAGTAATAAACAGTAGCTGGCGCCATTGGATGCAATTAGATGATTAACCTATGTTTGTTTGGCTCCTTTCAGGCACAGCGATATAACATCGGCTTGATTGCAAAACACAAAGAAAGTTGTCCACAGTTTTTGCTTCTCGGCTTTAATTTTTTCATTGGACTCTGCATATCTTTACCTGTGTAATTACCTTCAGTATCCTGCAGCCAGCGCGTGTTATTATCGTGTTATTCGTGTGCAAAGCATTGGATCCATTGTATTTATGGGCAAGTCATGTTTCTACGTACGTAGCTGTCCTTAATATTGAAAGACAAAGCTTGCATGCACTTATCACACTTGATTTCTGTATGTTTGCCAGCTTGGTGTACCGGAAGTCAAATACAACGTCTCAGCAACACGACTTCATGCATGGGAAGTTCAACATTATTGGCTTTTGCACAACCTTTGTACAGTAAAGCCTTGAAATGAGATATACAGGTACTGATTTGGGCGGAACTGATTTGAGCGCCTCTCACAACTCATTCCCCATGGCTGATAAGTGCTTAGTATTTCCTGCAAGCCATTCGTAAGTGCTGGCAGAAAAAGAGAAATAAACACAACCACCTCTCCGTCTTAAGCACAAAATATGTTAGCTTTGGTGCGAAGAAGCATACACGGCGCGCGTCTAAATACCTACCATATCTCTGGAAATTGGCTTTAATGTGGTTTTATTAACTCATGAATCCTGCAAATGGGAATTAATTGCTTCAAGAGACACTTCATTATTGGCTGAATGGAACAATTAAACACTTTACCATGGCGAACAATTGGCATCAGGACACCTAGGCAAACTAGGTAATACATGACGGTAGATAAGAATATTAATTTACTAATGGACTTATTTGTGTGGCGAAGGTATTAATACGGGCTCATGGAGTAAGTCTCCGGTATAAACCGATGGCCTTCTGACGAATCAAGTTAGGACCGAATATAAGTACTGGCTGGGGGTATGGGGGCAAGAGCGATGTCGTCTCTAACCGATGACAAATCGACAAGTGTTTGACATGCTAACGAGATAATGCCGTGCGACCAAGATGGCAAATTACCGCCAATGTGTAGTATTGATGACAAGAGGTCAATCATAGCAAATAGAAGGGCCTGTGTCGGGTGGTCTTCTTAACACAGGCACAATTATACTTCTACAAGGTTAACATGCTGATACCATGTCAGCGTCCATCAGGTAGCAAACAGGTCCTAAAGAGAACCCGATCAACTCCTAACCTCCTAATGCCAGGTCAACACCTGTACCTGGAATCTTTAACCGAATATTCCATTCCTGAGACATCGCAAGAACTATACCCATTACTTATAAAACGCATTAAAGCAACTCCTCGAACTTTCGAGTAGCCCTGCACATGTTATTGTTGCACATAATTTAACTCCATGGATGAAGACACCAATAGCTTGAACCTGTACAAGTCAGTTGTGATGCTTTAATATATTATCATCGTCGACTCACTCTTTTTTCACCCGATACATTTGAATATGCTATAGCTATAAACCCATTACCCTTACACGCTGATACTCGCGTGTACTCGCGAGAACATTAATATCCTATCTCTCACCATTCTGGAAATAAGTTGGTAATCATTAAAGCATGAGTGTTTTTTCTTTTTTTAAAATAAAATGTCCCCAGTCTTTCAAAATTATGCATGCCTAATGTTCTCTTAACAATATAAATATCAGAAAGCTTGTTATGAAAAAAACCAGATTCAACCTAAACCGTTTTATGAAAAAGATTTTACTATCAACAAACTAATAATTTCGTGATATAAGTTCAGTGTGTATGCTTTGGCCGATGGTGTGAATAGTTATTCAGGCAAATGCCTTATATAATGATATTCAATCGAAAATATTTTATATAGCCGATACAAATATATACATTTGTAACTTAAAACATTGTATTTACTCAATAGCTGTAATCCAAACATAAATTGTTACAATATTATACATTACTGTTCTCTTAACCAAATGTTTCTTCTGATTTATATGCTATTTTTATTTTTTATAATATACATTAGGTTAACCTTGGTGTGGATAGCAGTAACTATAGCAGGCCTCTACTATGGAGAAGATTCATGGGGCACGTGGCGCATCCCTAAATCCGGTGTATATATGCGACTCGCATTTGCTATCCTTCCATGGCTTACGTGGCGCATCCCTAAATCTGGTGTATACGTGCGACTCGCATTTGCCACCCTTCCATGGCGTACGTGGCGCATCCCTAAATCTGGTATATATATGTGACTTGCATGTGTCATCCTTTCTATTCCGTGTACGTGTACATGTCCGTATGAGAATTAGTGTTAATGATTCCTGTGATAACAGTTTATATACAATATGATACCTTTTCCCACACAATAGCGACTCGGACAGAAGTCGGATTGTTCTTTGTTCTCTTACAATAGATGGGTACTACGTTGCCAGTTTGCCCACAAATCGTTTTTCGTAAAAAGCAGGAATGAACAACGGACTACACAGTTCGGACCTGAAATACTTTATATACTGGGGGAAGATCCCCATTAGTGCTTTAGAACGTACTATTTCGGTTCTAGGATTTGGCATTGAGATCGGACTGATACTGTAACCTGTACGCGTTTTGTGCACACCCTCTATTAGAATTAACTTGTAGCGTATGTCTTCATCTAAAAGAGACGGTCTGTACTTGTGATCAGACTTCTGGTAGGGTATATAAAACCCTTTTATGTTAGGCCAATTGACAGTTTCATCGTCACAAGTTTTTACTGTAAAAACTAGTGTGTCAATGTTGTTCCATCAAACGCCTTTATTCCATGTTTTTTAAGTTTTACATTGAGCATAATTCTCTTGTAAGTAAATATAGACAGAGGGTCCAGAATCTCTAGCGCTCTGTTTCAGGATTGAGTCTAATTTTGTTGACTCGAGGCTAGGGGTGTGTGTTCATCGTGTTAAACTGGATCGCCACTTTAGATATATGAACAGTTCCAATCAAAGCGCAAGTGAGACACATATTTTATTATCGACAACTTATATTCTAGCATGGTACACGATTTGAATACTGATTTCACTCAGTCGCCTAGAACATACCTTGCATCTTTCCAACATCGCTGAAAACTGTTGACCTCTTCTCTTTGTATGATTCCGTCCTATTTTCATACTTTATATACTTTCTCAGTTCTTTGGTAGTTTGTGTTAAACGGGGTTTTAGGAATTGATCTTGCGATTACTGACCCGGAACGTCGTTACTGGTTGACAGCTGGTATACCTCTACTTCAACGCATAGATTCATGACAACTTATATCTGTCATAAAGCAACCTTAAGAGTATAACTGTAAAAGAAAGTAAATATATATAATGATAGACGGATCCATGGAAAATGAACTAAATAGACCCAGTGTTGATGCAAACAATATTATTATGGATGTTTTTGCTTTAATGAGGTTAAATATTGACTTAAAATAGTTTTGTGAAATCGGTTTTAGACTTGAATACTAAGCCAGATAGGTATCGGATGTAGCCGTTAAGACTGACTGCCCGCAACAGCCCATTGAAATATGTCCATCCGGTGTTGTCTCTGACGCATCCTTACCTTCTGACACACAAAAACGGAAATTTATTTTTATTTATTGGCACACTTGGATGCGCAGTTTGTTTTATTTCTTGAATTGTTGTTTAACAGTGACATATGTCATACTGGTGGAAGGCAACTGGTCTTCAGTGAAAACGTTCTGCAAGCTCATGCTAGAATGCACTCCCCCCCCCTCCCCACACCGTCCGCATTTTGCTTATTTCCATAGAAAATGGAAGAAGAGGAATCCTGAAAATTTCGTGTTTTCAGAAATGGGGTTAGGTCCATGTCTTGTCACTACTCTACGACACTGCGGTGGTTGCTTATACAGGCACCTTAACCACTCTACGTGTAGAACGGCTATGTCTGTCAGGAAAGTTCATTACACCTACAATGATATTCTCAAATCTTTAGGAAGGTGGGTCTCCTTGGCCGAGGTGGTTAGTCTGCCAGTTACCTATTACGTCATTGAAAAACGAGTGATTAAATTCCTTAAAAACTCCGGGCAAATAATACCCAAAGTGGAACATAGAAATTTGAACTTACGCCCTTTAAGCGTTCATGTTTTGTTCTCCTAAGGTCTTCTTTTCTGGGGGGATGGTAAGTTCTAATACTGGCTCAGATATGTAAAGGTGGAATCAACGTCTCTGATCTTTACCTGTGAATGGAATGCTTCTTGGTAGTTTCCTGGTAGTTACTATAGGAGTGCAGATTAAGCTGTGTATGTGGGAGGTGGTGATTACAACTCTGCAAACACGATGAATTCTGCTGTTAACGCAGTGATTTGGACAGTTGTCTACGTGATATTTACCGTTTTGCCAAAAATAAATTACAATTTGAAACTTTGACCACCCACCAGACTAGTGATTTGAGATCTTTTGTTTTTCACACTGCGCCCATTTCAGCCCTGACGCCTTATAAATTGCAATTAACATGACATTTTTTATCTTCTCCTTACCTAGTTCTGAATGCCGTTGTGCTAGAGGACATGTACGCAATTGCATGAACAGTGAATTGAGGTAAATTTGGTCGCAGGATTTTACCAATGATGTATATGTGTGACCATTTGTGAATTATCGCACTGTCGTCGATACTTTGGTTTTCCTAAAGAGCTCACTTTTGGGACTTTTACAGGAAAAGACAGAAAATCCTCTATATAGTAAAGTTATACGAAAGGTCAACACGTGATGTGCTGAGGTGGGTGTTTTAAATTATGGAACCACACGAAAACACACGAAATTCAGTGAGCTGTAAGGTGTTTGGTCCTGTAATATAAGTTACTGAAAACTCCTCAGTATCCTGAAGTTATTAAGCCTAAGCTGTGTATAGCCTATTGCCCATTCCTGTCTTTGTTATTGGGCAAACTAGTAAGGATTTCAGCTTGGACCCGACTTACCATTACGCGAGAAGAATAACCCATTTCTCCTTACAGGAAGTCACGTTGGCGTATATGACGTCTGGTTCGTTTTGTTTCACAATCTGATAGCATATGCCTGTGAAATGAAGATTTGATGACTTCCAAGGTGGAGAATTTATTCACTCAATAATATTTCATATATACTACGACAGTCTGTATTATATTTGGAGGAAACCGTGCAGCAATCCTGTATATTATCAGGTTATATTATACACAGGCTGCTGGCAGACCTTCCCAAACATACAACCGAATGGGAAGCCAACATGAGCTGGGCATGAGCTCACAGCGACCGCACTGATGTGAGCCCAAGTTGGAGAAAATTGATTGTTTAGTTTTTGGAGTTTAAACTAGTTCCGCTACCATTCTGAAATTACGTGCCCATTTAACGCTTGTTTTGGTTGGCCTAGGTGAGACAATGCCAAGTGGGAGTGGGAGCGGGAGTGGGAGGGAGAACAACTATAGAGCTATGCAGACTGCTTTGGAACCAGAACGGTGCGTGTCCACAACGACGGCACAACATATTATGTAAATGCATGGTTGAACAGCTGTATCCCAGGCAAGACAATGAACAAGACTTCGGCACACCAAAGTGGGAAATGAAATTCGAAACACGTCTTACGAGATGAAAAATTGGAAAAAACGGTCGTCAAAGGCAACAGCAGGAAGTGTATTGAATTATGGAGGTTGCTTGTGAGAATGTAGCCAACTTGCTGAGGTACAATAATACTTTGACCTGCGCTTTCTAAAACTCCCTAATATAACGACATTGGTTTCAAATATCCATTACGGTAAAAGGTAAAGCTCTGAAGACGGTTCCTGCAGGTTGAGCCGTTGGGTGCACAAACAGGCCTTTTGTTGTTTACCCCATCCTGTAATATGTATAATCTAACGATTAGCGTAGGCCTAACGCTTCCTGAATCTGTACAGTAACCCTTCCATAACGCGATAAGACCGCGTGCACGCGCTCTGCATGACATAGTAGACAAAATCAAAGACGCTTAGTTGAGGTCCAGATACTGCAAATTGGATTGTAGGTAGATTTCTTTGTTTCTCAGAGAAGTCTAATACACTAATGGAGTAGAAATTCCAACCGCATTTGGGTCTGAAGTCACAGGGCGGGCACTGGATCTTGTTCGTCCAGACGATTTGATGGCCAGGTTGTAGCCGTGTTCCCTGAGAGTGTTGTCCTACTGACAGATGAACAGATAGCTATACTCTTTAAACAGTTCCCGTTTAAAAATTTGCACATTTACAGTAACACGTGTGTCAATGGTACCTAATTTCTGTATTTGTAATACACCCAAATTACCCATATTTGGCAATGTTGAATCCTGTTTTACAAAGTCCAAAAGTTCAATTTTATAATATATTTGAAGCTGGATACTCAAATGTGGCGGAAATTGTAGAATCACAGCAAGAGATTAGCGGTCAATATATATGCTTTTAATGCAAACAATTAAGTGTTTAGTCAGGATTGCATTTTTGGGAGAAAAACAAACGTAGGTGGATGTGCATTTTTGCTATAAACTCCGTTCCTCTAGTATACATTGGGAGAAAAACAAGCGTATGTGGATGTGCATTTTTGCTATAAACTCCGTTCCTCTAGTATACATTGGGAGAAAAACAAGCGTATGTGGATGTGCATTTTTGCTATAAACTCCGTTCCTCTAGTATACATTGGCGAGAAAAACAAGCGTATGTGGATGTGCATTTTTGCTATAAACTCCGTTCCTCTAGTATACATTGGGAGAAAAACAAGCGTATGTGAATGTGCATTTTTGCCACACAACTCTGTACCTCTCCTACACATGAGGTTTTAAAAAATATAGAATGGTGTGTCTGGAAACTTTGACGTCATCTTTGAGCCTAAAACATTGTACATAGCAGAACCAATAGACTTTTCCGAAAGACAAGTGCTGTCTTACATCAAATTCATTTCTTCCACCTGAATCAAGTATTCCTTGTTTTCTTTGTAATATTTCACACTTCTTTGAATGATTTCTGCTAACGATGGTATAATCAACAGTGGCACCATCGCAATATGCTTGGAAGATCACGCGTTTGAAGTTTCATTTTGCTTTCATTGATAATTTATTTATCTCTTTCGTTGGTGTTCAAACGATTTACTGAATAATGTTTCACTTATGTATGGCGGCGATTCTTTCATGGGTAAAGGAAACCAGATAGAGATAGAGGAAAACCACCGCACTGACAAACTGAAGGCCACATCAGATCCAACAAGACGTGTATTCAAGCACGTGACCTCATGTTTCAAAACCTAGTAAGGCGTAAGTAAAAGCATTGTACCCATTTGGGATTTACAGTTTCTTGGTATAGCACAGTTTCTTCCGCTAAAAATTGAGGCCAGTCCGCGATTCAGTTGGGCAGTTCTTACACAGCCAAAGTGTGTCCTTACGAAGCTTCGGAAGTAACTCTATCTTTGCACTATTGCATTTTCTGCCATCGTCTGTGATGCCGTTGCTTTAATCTAGACATGTGCCTCGTGAAGAAAGGAATGAAGTATTTGATATACGTGAATGACCTTGGCAATATCCGTGACAGCTGAATTCAGCGAGATTGTTGAGAGTTTGCAGATTATTAACCATATCGTGACTGGATGGTGTAATAACATGGAAGAGAATTAATAGGCTTGGCTGTCGAGATTAGCTGTGGGTGACAACAGAGTAAGGATTGGTGACGTAAGACAAAAATATCACAGGAAATGAAGTCTGATTCTTTCTAGGGCAGGGGAAGGGAGAGTGAGGCTTTTCCATTTATGACAGAGCTCTAATCCAAGCCACTGGAAATGACATGGTTTGGAAATGAATGCTAGGGCTGATTACTAATTGGAATTCTTCTATTCTATGTAAATTAAATTTGCAAAAATACCCAGCTGTTTGCTTCATTCTGGCTAGACTATCGTTTGTATACGATGGGGAGGGCGAAGATGTCACGCTGAGCGCGGTTTCAATGACGTCATCTGGCCTACGTGATCTATCCATATTGACCATGAATGGTAGGCAGGTGACGTGAAACTCGCACTTTAAGATCAGTTGATTCCACAATTGACGGCCTTTGGCAGCCACCTAAAGGCCTAGTACAGAAAGTCTCTAAGCAGTCCACATCATAATCTCGTAAGTGATCGGAATATCCCCCCATTAGCCACTTTTTCTTCAGCAATGCGCAGGTGAATTGGTCACGCAGACAAAGCTGGAATTATGTGGTGAAAGCCGCGGAGCTGCCCACCTCTTGGAAGACCGACTCTTTGTACACAATACTGAGGTGAGAATCCAACGATGTGAATAGAACAGCGTTCCTAAAATATCACACCAGAAAATTGCATGACGATCCTCTCACACGATAGTTACCTGGACAACCAGCATATCAGTGAAATGTAAGTCAGAACGTAGTGAAGTGTATGCCGACCCTAAAACACGTTAGTTATCTGGACAACCAGCATATTAGTGAAATGTAAGTCACAGCGTAGTAAAGTGTATGGCAATCCTTTCTCATTACAGTTAAATGGACAACAAGCATATTAGTGAAATGTACATGAGAACGAGGTAAAGTGTATGGCAATCCTCTCCGATGGCAGTTAAATGGACAATCAGCATATCAGTGAAATTTAAATCAGAACGTGGTAAAGTGTATGGCAATCCTCTCTGATGGCAGTTATATGGACAATCAGCATATTAGTGAAATGTAAGTCACAGCGTAAACTGTAGTTATCTGGACAACCAGCATATTAGTGAAATGTAAGTCAGAACGTAGTGAAGTGATTGGCAATCCTCTCTGATGGCAGTTAAATGGACAACCAGCATATTAGTGAAATTTAAATCAGAACGTAGTAAAGTGTATGACAATCCGCTCCGATGGCAGTTAAATAGACAACCAGCATATTAGTGAAATTTAAATCAGAACGTGGTAAAGTGTATGGCAATCCTCTCTGATGGCAGTTAAATGGACAACCAGCATATTAGTGGGAAATGTAAGTCAGAACGTAGTAAAGTGTATGGCAATCCTCTCCGATGGCAGTTAAATAGACAACCAGCATATTAGCAAAGGGTAAACCAGGACGCTAGTGAAGGGTTTGTCGATTCCGTCACACGACAGTTCCCTGGTAACCAAGACAGTAGGAGAGTGCGTGGCGATCCTGTCACACGATAGTTGCCTGGTAAACCTGTACGCTAGTAAAGCGTATGGCTATCTTAACACCGATCGTTACCTCGTAAAGCAAGGTGTTAGCAATGTGTATGTCGATCCTTTCACACGATAGTTACCTGGTAGACCAGGGCGATATTGAAGTGTTTGGCGATCGTGTTATACGATAGTTATCTGGTAAACCAGGACGTTATTGAAGTGTATTTCGATCGTGTCACACGATAGCTTTCTGGTAAACCAGGATGTTAGTGAAGTGTAAGTCGATCGTGTCATACGACAGTTACCTGGTAAACCAGGACGTTAATGAAGTGTATGTCTGTCCTCTCACACGATAGACGTTAGAAGAATGTTATGACGATCCTCTAACGCGATAGTTACCTGCAAAATTATCACGTCACTAGAAGGCCATCCTGTAACAGTAAATGGCCAGCATATGGTAAATCACCATGTCACAGAATTGTTCATGGCCACCATTCCATTAGACATAACTAGATCCTAACCAATTCACACGTTAGTTAATTACATAACAATCTTCTCACAGCATTAAATGACATGGTAATTGTTTTAAATGACAGCTTCCTAGCATTCCATCAAGCTTTAACATTAGTCATCTTGCAAGCTGTTACTTCCCGGAATTGAATAACAACCTTGTCGCCCTCTGCCTACGTCATAATCACTCGCGTCATAGAAATATACGTACATACTGTAATAGCTAGCCGCTTTTTCCTATTACCTGAAAAACCTCATGGATAACTGGGAAGCGACTTACCCAGCCGATGGTCACCATGGTTTGATTATAAAGAAGCCGACACTCCCCGTGTAAATCTGTCTGGCAAAGAACAATACAGGCACAGAGAGTACATCTTTTGCTCATATGGCGAAAGCAGATTGAACACAGAACGGGAGTCTATTAACCAGAAGTGAGTAATGGCTATCGGTGGTAACCATTAAGAAGATTGTCAAGTGGTCATTCGAACTTTCCAACTTTGACTAATTTTGGATCAGTTCTGAAAGAAATAGTCCGAAATAATATAATTGACTATGACAATAAACATTAGTAGTGAGGGGTTCGGGTTTTCAAAGTTGTAGTTCTTAATATAATGACGTACGAGGGGGTAATCATTTCCAGCCCATGATAGCGCACGGTCAGACTTACCAGATAGGTGTCCTGATAGGTGAAGACACTTCCCCCTGAACTCCCCCAAAGCATGTACCATGTACATACATGTAGCTTAACGGATGTTGTAAGATAAATCATTTACGTATATTCCGAAATTCTATACAACCCATTGAAACTCGAACCATTTCTGTACATCCCCGATGAATGTTAAAACTGTTGCACGCAACCTGGTAATATCCTATACATGTTTATACATGCAAGCAAGGGAGTGTCAAACATGTTGCGAGCAATCTGGATTGGAGTAGCCTCAGACTTGTTGCAATTTCACACTTGTTGTCTGCATTTATGGACGGGAATATCAAGTTTATTTCGTAAAACCCTGATATATATTAAACCTGTTTCGTTCATTGTGACATTATATCACTCTTGTTGCGCACATATCAAGCAATATATCTTGTGTAGAAAAAATGTACAGACATATTAAACTCTATATGCAAAACATTGGAAATATGGAATATGTTGCATGTCATCGTGCAAATATTAAATATTTTGGGTAAAACCCCTTTTTATATCAAAAATGTCTTAGTTGTGGATATGGAGCCACGAAATATCGACCATATTGCATATATTCAGATGAATATAAAATCTGCCATAGAAGGATGGAAACCTCCGAATGTGGAGGTCAGGTGGGTAAATACGTTTATAGATTGTTTAGAATTATACTAACATCAGGAATATACACACAGAAAAAAACACGAAAAAATATTATGTATCAGACGAGAAAAAGACTATGTAGGAGACGAGAAAAAGACTATGTGGCAGACGAAAGAAAGACTATGTAGCAGGGATAATAATGTACATCTAATAAAATAGTTCATCTTTACGGAGCATCTACCAACATGATTCCGTATTCGGAATTTCCTTCCTGCTAGTAAATCCAGAACTAATCTGATGTGTAAAAGTTGGAGGATATCGAATATTGCTGGTTCCATCTGTATGGAAATGTGACATGTTGTATACAAACCCGGGAACGTTGCACGTCTGTTACGTGTGGCATGCATAGAGACATTATACAAGTGGAATAGCATGTACTGATTATGTTGTGTGTGACATAGCAGACAAATGAATGAATCTTCCAAACTTCAGCTCTACTTAGAATTGGTTTCCTTTGTTACACTCATGAGCTCGTCCATTATGCTGTAACTCTGAATTCCCAAACCGACAAATCACACCAAGTCCTCTGATTTTCAGACGAAATGCGTTCTTGTTTCACTCTGTGCTTGAACAAAATCTTGACCATACCTACATATTGTCTGACTTACACTCCATGCTGGAAAAAAGGTACAAAATTGTGCAATTTTCTTGACTTGGCAAGTTTCGTTAAACCGAGATCTGTAATATACACGTACATGTATGTAGCAGCTTCGTTAAGAAAACTAATCAAAAGTCTCCACGCTTGTACATATTGGCATCAGGGTTGCTATAAACGTATTTATTTTCGACAACGATATACAGGTTTTAATTTACATGGTTAATTACCGATTGACAAGGATTATGGATTATCGACACATTGTCAGTTGTAACGAGACGGAAGGAATATTTAAAAAGATAACTATTCGTGTAAAGCTATACATATCACATTTATGTACATAAGTGCAGTCCAGATGGGGATATAACTAAACGCCGTTGGGTGAGCCGGAAAAAGGGGAGGTGGGTTGTGGGGTGTCATGGGGAACGGTTGCATCTAATTTACAACTTGAATTTCATGACTCTTGTAATCACAACCTTAGCTCATAGCTTGGAGTAAAACGTCTCCAAGTTGAGAATGTGTATTTTGACTATATGAGTGACTATATGCACACATTTCTAAACGTTTTGACCTCAAGAGCACTTCCAGCGCTGCCAATTTCCAGAAAACTCTTGGCTTTTTACACAAGGTTATCCCTTTTTCTCGACCCACAAACTTACTTTTCGAAGAAGTAAACGCCTGTTAAGCGATTGTTAACACACTCTGATGTACCATGTTAATGACAAGTGCTAGCGGACGTCTCCTCAGTTTGAGAAGTAGTGCCGTCATCAACATCAACGATCAATGATTAATGGCCCTTTTCCTTCTCTCTCATCACGAGAATTGATTTGCCAACTTAACTTCACAAGAAAACAAAACCACCACAGGGAGATGAAGCATCGACTAAAACCTTTTGGTTTTTGCTCGAGGAAAAGAGTTCCTGTAGAAACGACTTGGTTATTATCCTGTTGCGAGTGACACATTCTACCGAGCAGGACACATCTCAATTACAGTTATCAATACGCGGCGATCATTAACAATGGTTTAACAGTTGTCAGCGGGCAGTCAACTCGAATTTTTTACCTGGCGACATTGACAGAGAAGGACAAATGCCCAATGGCTGATCTCACGCGCACAGTGATGGTGTGAGAATAAGGTCAGGATTTCTCCTCTGATGATGACAACACATTTCTTCCAGAGGTCTTCCGACAAAAATGTCCTCAGCAGAAGGATCTACTAACTTTCAATTGTTCACTTGTAAATCTATGGATGATCATTGTGACCAAATGGATCAATTCTCTGCAGTATGATAAAAGGACCACTTTAGTGGCGTCTGATTGCCTGGCTTTGTAACAAGAAAATATCCACTCATCTCCCTTTCTGAGAATACTATGTATATTACGTATAGGTGGAGAGCCTCCGTTTTTCGGCCCGGTAAGAGGACTTTCTCTGTCTTTCCGGGCTGTCCGCGGATGGCGTGTCAAACACGGACTTTCTACGGTAGGGCTGATTGTACGGACTTAGCGTGGAGCCAAACGGTTTCTCTTCGTAGGCTTCCGGGTTCTCATAGTAGTGCGCTATCGTCCGTCTTCTCTGATTTCGTCTCACCTGGGCCGCTGTGATATTCACCCCGCTTCCCTGAAACCCAGCGCCCTTATAACAACTGCTCAGGAGCTGACCCATACTATCTAGCTCAGGTTGATGTGGGGTGTATTAAGATATGCCCCTCACTTGTGACGACAGAGCACACACCACCCGCTGTGCCAATCTGATGATGAGTACAAGCGATCCAAGTATAACTATGATGAACTGTAACTATTAATGAGTCAGCACACACGATCCAGGTGTGCCGATTTGAAGATGAGCACAACGATCCAAGTGTCACTATTGATGAATTATAACTATTAATGACTGCACACACACGACCCAGGTGTGCCGATTTGAGGATGAGCACAAATGATCCAAGTAAAACTATTGTTGAACTGTGAACTATAAGCACTCACGATCCAGATATGACTACTGGCGGGGTAAAAACACACACCACCCAGATGTGCCGATTGAAAGGTGAGAACACACCTTCCAGATGTGCCGACTGGAAAGTATGCGCACAGGAGCTAGGGGTGACGATTGACGGGATGAGCAATCACTGCCCAGGAGTGATGGGCACAGTCCAGGTGCGACCACTAGTACAACGATCATACACTATCCAAGTATCGTGAATAATGTAATACTAACACTGACTGGTAGGAGCACAAACACTCGTCACGTGTGACACTTGTATGGGACGAGGTCACAGGTTACGGATACCACGGCAAGCTGGGATGAGCTTACGACGTTGAGGCGAGACGGCTAGGATGAGCGCACAGTGTTCAGGTGTCACGGATGGGATGAGCTTGCAGTATTCAATCGTGATGGCTGGGAAGATCTTGCAGTATTCAGTCGTGATGGCTGGGAAGATCTTGCAGTATACAAGCGTGATAGTTGGAATGAGCTTGGGATGAGCTTACAGTGTTCAGGAGATGGCTGGGATGAAATTACAGTATTCAGGCGTTGCTGGGATGAGCTTACTGTATTCAGGCGTCACGGTTGGGTTGAGCTTACTGTATTCAGGCGTCACGGCTGGGAAGATCTCATAGTATTCGGGCCTGAATTCGGGACGATTTTATCTTTGTCACCTTGCTACCTGAAATAAATCAGAATAGAGAATTAATAAGAGACTGGTGTACGTTTCATATCAATAAATTTAAAATACTCGTCCATATTCTTCAAGGTATTTAGCCTTTGATAATACGGCGATACATTCAACTGGTCTAATAGTAGCTCAAAATGTCGAATATGACGCCTATCAAACAACGGCTCTTCAAGGATTAGTTTCAATGTAAACATCACCACAATCATTTCCAGCCAATATCATCATTTCTCACACCAAGGATGACGAGTCCATTGTTGCTGTTGCATTATTCATAATACATTCAAAAAAGAACTATCCCTTTATCACTTGTTTTCATTCGATCACAACTTATAGACTTAAAAGGCCGCAATGTTTATCTGTCATTAACATATGCAGTTGATCAAAACTTTAATACTGAGCATCAAAAACTGCATATTCATTTTTTCATAATCCACAAGTAGTGGTAGACTGAAAACCGATGGCTTCTATTTTATTTACATTTCTGTATTTATTACAAACAGATATATAACGAACCTCTAGTCTATCCCACCAACAGGAGTACTGTAGTCGTTGTTAAGTGAAAAAACTTGGAACGAAGACGTTCGATATAGGTTTTCATGCAGCATATAGTTTCCTAAAAAACACGTGTAACGCAAGTTGGAATGATTACAAATCTCACCGGATTTACCAATTGCCTATTCTGATATGTATACACTAAAAAAATTAATCCGTTAATTTTAACAGAATGTGTGTTGTCAGAGTGATGCTAAAATGTATTCTATTACCATAACACAATATTCTGTTATAGTCAAAATAATATCCTGTTAGTCTAATGCTGAATGAATAGAATATGTGTGTTAGCATAACAATCTGCTGCAACAACAGAATACATTCTATCATTACGCAGACAATAGACTTTCTGCTGAAATTAACATATTAATTTTTTGATTGTATGCGCTACGCTAGTGCTCGCTTTATACTATGTGATGCCTAAAATAGATAGAGGGTAAGCGAGTGGGGGCTTCCTTGATGTTAAATGATCGCTTTAATATAAGCGTTCGAATGGAATTTCAATCCCGTTTGCGTTTACCAAAAGAAACCCACTCTCTTCACTCTTTTGTTCTTTACTGATGTACGTCATATTTCTTGTGCAAGTGTACTCCTATTCAACAAAGTACTACAAATAACTGTGACGTCGCGGTAGAAAACAGTAACTTTTCACTCAATTTTGGACTATATTCTTGATGTATGCCAGAGCAGACCTATATATCCCTGCAGTTAAATATAACCTTGTTTCGTTTGTTTATCGGGAAATTGTCGGTTACAGGCTACTAACGAAGTAGACATCGGGGTAGTACAAACGTTTCACTGAGGCAGATATACGTATTTTGTCTTTTGTCTCGTTCTGGAACCAGCAGACGACGGCTTAAATGACTGTGAATGGTTGGGCGTAGTTGAAAGATAACACCAAGAGAGTAAAGATAAGCCCAACGACAGGTGAATGACCGACAATAACTGATGCAGATGATGAGGAAACTACCATCATAGGGTGTTAAGGCAGACACCACGGAAGTCATTTATTTGCTGCAGCCGGCTGAGCTGAACCTAGACTATTCCCGGTGGTCCGCTATGGCTTCAGCCGTGCGCGGTCTCTCGAGGCGCTTTGTCAACTTAACGCGGTGCGGAACACTTCCCCGCCACCATCAGTCCGACCGCCGTCAACGCGTGAGCTGCCGGACTCCAGCCGCAATCGGTCAGATTTCATTTCACATCTCATTGCACGGCAATTTGTTAAGTCATCTAAAGGATGGTTTAATGTTTAATTTGTTCCTTATTCAGGCCGATTTGTTGCCATAGAACTGCTGATCTCTAGCAGGGTTAATGGCGATCAGCGGACTGAGCCTCGCCAGGCCCGGTCCAGATATGGTCCCGTATGGAAGGCCGATTACACCACGACAGGGGCCTGGACAATCCGATCGATTTCTGGACCGAACCTTTCTCGATTCTTTGGACACCCGCTAACAAGCCAATGAAAGTATACCCCTTGGCATTAATGAAATATGAAGTCTGGTCTTATGAGACCAAATTGTTTGCTCGGTCTAAAAACGCGTGGCCCGAGCTGGCAGAATTGCATAAGTTAATAACGTGCACGGTGTGAGAGAGATTGGGATAAAGCAGCGGAATCCACTTACTAACCATTGGACGAAGTAGTGTGTTTGCCTTGGCTGTCTTTTCACGGGCACTTTGTTCCCAAATCGGGTTTCTTAGGCCTTGAGAGTTTTTCCTGAGCCGGTTATTAAGGCCCCAAGTTTAGACACAGTCCCTATGGTTCGATGTTTTGAAAAAGATATTCGAGTCTATTTATTCGACTGATTATCGATGAATGACAACTGATGACAGACCGTAATGCTCCTGGTTTGACTCTGAGGCGACGTGCGACATTCGATTGTTAGAGGAACATGGAATCTACGCTTTAAGTTAAACTAATCACATAACTCTAAGAAACTGACCTTTTAGCCATTCTTTCACCTTATTTGGCACATGAATTTCACGACATGCTGGCCCTAACATAAACTCTTCCACACCAAAGTTATGTAAAACTAGCGATAGGCGACTGTCATAGTATCACGAACATTATTTCGTCAGAACAGACGGTACCAACCTGAATCCCACATTCGAAATTCCTTTCTTCTTGTATATGTACCATACGTTGGGTCAGTTACAGTCTGCGAGTTTTCGTTTTGAAGAGAAAGATGATCTTCTAATTTCATACAGCTTATGACGCTGACATCACCCATCGATGTACCTTTTTTGGATGTCCTAACGGTATGTTAGGACACTTTAGGATGTATACCTTCTTGGTGTCTTGATTATCACCTACCGGTATTGAAAATCGTCAGTCTTTTTTAACCTGTAAAACTCTTTTTTTCAGTTCAATTATGCAGAAAATTATTGCGGAAAAAACGTTAAAAAATATTTGTTTGTGTTACTAAAAGATACTAGCTTCATGAAACTCATAAATTATTTCTCTACACTCCATAGTTCTCTCACGATGTTTGAAAATATTGTTTGCAGAGGCAGTTGAAAAAGTTGAAGAATTAGGGTAACTATGCCAAGGTGTCGTAGGGATCAGTGGCAGATTTACATGCATTGATTATCACATATCAAACCCTAATCCGACAGACATATCTCCCAACAGACGCATCCCTGCCCACAATCCACAATAAAACAGATCCAGGTAAAACAGGGTTCAGGGCATACAAAGCTGTATGATAAATTCGTAAGGTGAGAAATGCACAGATAAGGTTAAGGTCAAGGCAATTGTCGAGTGAAAGCTGTTAACATGTCAACGGTGAGGGGTGGCGTGATTGAGATAGCAGGCAGTGTGTTAGAGAGAGACGCGAAGGCTTGTTGCAGGAGAGACAAGTGGGGCCAGCGGTGGACGGACCGGGATTGATTTGGTCGCTGACGTGTCATCTATTACACAGTCTCCGGACATATCTCCAGCATAACGCCTCTGCTCACAACAATAAAGTACCGCCGACAAGAACTTAACAACCGTGGATTATTTATGACATGAGGCTGTCTAAATCAATAAGGACTCCAGAGATCCCTCGATTATTACAGTGGAGAAAGTTCCGAATTTACTGTTATAGAGAGCTTCGTTATCCAGTGATCTCGACTTTTTTTACATTGATGACAGGAGTTTGGGGTCCAGCCACTAACTACAACCTAGCTGGCAGACCGGATGAAATGAGATCTGCTTTTCGTCAGGAGCAGAAAGCTAAAGAAATCTGCTATACATTCCACAACAGGACAGCAACAAATGCTTGATGTTTTCTGTCGCAATCGACTGAGTGGCCCGTTGCTTTCGTTTACCTCTTAACACACGTTCTGAAAGGTTAGCAAGCGCATTTATTAGCCCCAATAAGCATCTCTCTAAGCTCCTCTGTCTTTCTGTCGTTCAGTCGGTGTGTTGAACGGTAAACTTTGAGATATCCTGTCTATTAACATGGATCGATCAGTCAATTTTTGGGCATCATATGTGTTAACATGCATCAGTCACTGGGTACTTGAGGGCAAGTTGACACCGGGTTTTTCCGGGTGTCGCAGTTATTATGATTTTGTGCGTGTTTTGGCAAACAGGTCGTCTTAAAATAAGGAATATGCTGAACAAGATTTGTAGAGAAGTAGGCCTTACATTTGATCATGCTATGTTATGTTACAAACTGAGTCATCATTGACGCTACGATATCCCAAGGACATGATTTGTCACGTGAGTTGTGTTTAGTGAATGGGGTATATTGTTTTTCCTCATTTTTTTACAAGTGACGCATTTTGCTTGATTATGATTGGTTCGTCCACATTACAAGGCCACTGAAGAGTTTTTTTTGTTGAAGTTTGATTTAGCTGGTATCAGAAAAGTGCTGATATAAAAAGTAATTGTTTTTTTCTTCAAACTTTAAAGCCTTTCTGTGCTTCTCAAAACGCATGTACACACTAGAAACTTCAGGTAAAATACAGTATTATAGACCTGTATATGAGTTATTAGAGAATAGCTGGCTCAGATGAGAGAACAAGAAAATTACACCGGAAAATCTTCTCTATAACCAAACAATAAACCCGCTTTATTGGAGATCAGATCAATTGTTGTCATGGTGCTTGTCGCCACGGCATCTTGTTTTTGTATCCCGGTTTAACGACTTCCTGTAGCATGTAGTGTGAGTTTGATATCGAGTTCCTATTTCCAATATATTCCGCGCATAGGCTCATTTGGTGAAAATTGGAAATTATCGAACATTTGCAAAATAAGGAAAAACACTTTGAAAATTACAAAGCAAACTCAAACTTCGTCAACACTTGAGAATGAACATGAAAAAGCAAACCTTCATCATGTGTGATGATGGAATCGAAAACATGTCTATAAATTTGTCTTACGGTTATTAGTTCCTTTGCCCTTCTAATGGAATACTCTTCGTCGACAAACAACAACAACAACAAAAAAAACACGTTGCAAGTATTCTAATGAAATGTTTTTTTCTCGATAAACAACTACAAACAGGCTAATTTATTTCTCGGTCCGGATCCACCAAACTGGTTAGTCATCCTTTGTGACCTCAAACTGTATACCGGTATGAGAGAAGAATTCTCTCTCCATATTTACCAATCAGAGTGTTACTAGTATACTCATGATGGAGTTCCTTGACACACTAGTTTTTTAATGAATAGCTTGTGACGTAAACAATGAAGAAATCACATACCACACAGGATCCAACAAATGCTGCAAGCGGAGACATGTATGCGACATATGCAGGGCCGTGCAACTGCCAGTTAAAGACAAACTTCTGATCATGTGTTCACCTGAGTTATTGGCAAGACTAACCGTTTGATCTATAGTCAGCATGGCAAACTAATGTGCATCATTTGCAGATAAATGTATACCTTGTCATGTGGAGGTTGGCCGTGTTGTCGTTCTGCATGTTGTCGTACTCCACCCCTCCTCCCACCAAACCTTTCTCTCCCGACAGCCAGCGTATCAAGTAAGCCACTATTCCCGCTACATCTTAATCATCCCACAGCCTAGAAGGGTCAGACTAGAAAACCGCTGATTTGCACGCTGTGTAACGGGGTCAACATGGTGTGTCCGTTCAGATGTGTGCCGTTATGTTTTCACAATGTTAACAGGAGACTAACAAATGAATAGTTGGAACATTATATATGTACGTGTGGCACGCAGTAACAACCTCAAAGTGATGTTTAGGTGGTATGGGAAATATGAATGATAAAATAGAAATCATTGCGATGGGAAGATAATCCACGTCTCTCAAGGCATTTGCCTTCAGTACGTCAGTCGTATACTTTGTTTTTTCAAATAGGAAATCATTGGAATCAATAGTTTTCTTTAGTTTTGGCGGTGGAGTTCTAAAGATAATTTTGCTAAGGAATTAGCAGTCAAAGACCCCAACAGAAAAACACAAGTGAGAAAAACCTAAAAGCTTGACCTAAACAATATTCCGCCACAACCGATGCCAAACGACCTTTGCTAAATGCGTGGCAAGTCATTTGAGCTAATAAAGTTCCACTTTTGTACAAAGACAAGATAACGTCAACATTTTCAAACGTCGCTCTTATTAAAACGTACTCTCCCGATACTAAAATGCTTAATGATATGGATGGGCAAGTTCGAGCAGAGATAATATTTTATGACCCTCCAGTTCCAGCACTAAGCACCACTTATCAGTTTAACACTCCATGTGCTGTCTACATCAGATAGATCAAACGGCTACCGTACGGTGCAGACCAAGTCTGATCTGGATGATTGTAAACTGATACCACCGCCAGGGGGAGCCCTGACTCCATTGTCGCTCGTTCACAGTGAATACGTTAACTGTCTGTATTCCCAACACAGGACTGTTTAGAGATAAAATCCGGATGTTTACACTTCGCATAAAGGCAAAAATATTTCTTGAATCGAGACCCAGAAAGCAGACGTAGACATATAGCCAAGCCTAATGGTCAGATACTATAAAGCTCCAGATCAGGCTTGGGCTGAACTTTGATATTCAGGGCGTAGAAACTTGTACCAGGGATAGACGCACAGAGGATCCAGGTCCAATTCCATTCATGTTTTATTGTATGTTGGATGTGATGACAATCCATCATTTTGAGTAATTCTAGGCTGACGACGCCTAATATACTGCAATTAACATCAATACATTTGTTTTACCTAATTGTGCTGAAACCATGGTGCTCGTGAGGCAACTTAGGCTAAGAACTGTAAAGGACCTAACACAGCGATTGGTTGATTTCACTTTCCACGCGTATACAGAGACGTATTTTAATTGGTTGAATGCGAACCGTTGAGTCGATTTGGGCAATCATGGCATATGTACACGAGCGGACGTACCCGTGTGAGCATTACGATTATGCATGTTTAATCTACTTTCACAGAAAACGAGCAAGATCTAAACATATCTTGTGAATTCTTTATTACACACATTTGGCTGTCAAATTAAAGGTTTTGACTTGTCCTAAAAACTGACCTACATAACATGTCCACCGGTTTAGTTTGTGTCTTTCACATCTGGATGACGTTTTGACGTCAGGAAACTTCCATCCACCTAGGGAGAAATTCTTACCTGGGGAAATAAAACGAATCAAAGACTACACGCGGACATCTGTCACATCTTTCAATATATATTTTCCAACTTGCTATCAACGTGTCTTTATTTGCCCTTGGATCTGGATTTTGCAGAGCGAACTGTCGGCTAATGCGTCTGTCGCAGACGGCCCAACTTCCAGTCTACTGGAATAGGGGCTGACAGTTTAATAGGTTCATTGATGGATGAAGAAATCCAGAGCACTTGCGGAGGAGTTCTTCTTTAACAAACTTTAAATCTACACTTCTCTGCTACATGTTAATGAAGCCATTGTGAAACAAATTGTAAAATTGGACCTGAACAGAAAATAGAACATTTCTCTGGTTCAACACAAACTGTAACGTAACACAAAGACAATCCTGGATAAAGAATTCCCTGATCTTAATTTATTCACTCCTGGCAAATTTGGAACACCGAATGCGAAAAACAAGAGGCTTGCAAGAATATCTAAGAAATCAAATTTCCCTTTCAGTCCGTCAGCTGCTGTGTGTCATTACACGGCTTCTAACAGAAAAATGTGAGCTTTTCTTCGAGCCATCGTATAATGATAGGGATTGACGAACTTTTGCTTTGGGATGTTCGGCGTGGTGGGAATATTAATGTAAATATGACACTAATGATGACAAAACAGCACGGACCTAATTGAAAGCCACATGTTAATCCCTGGCACATCATCCGTATTTCTTCGAACTATACCTTCAATGTAAGGCATGCTCTTAAAGAATTCGGAAAAATTTATATTCTCTAAATGGTTGAAAATGTCTAGAAAGAGATCTTTAAATGAATTAAACCAGCTATTACCTTTTAGACAGGCCATAACAAGTGTTAAAAATATTTAAAGTTTGTTAAGGACAAAATTGACAGCGCTAATTCAAGTTCCTTCTTTAAGGATTTCATTCTGCACTTCCACGCCTCTCCTCCTCTAATCTCTACCCGGAATTTTCTCAGAATCATAACGAAAGAAATCACTATCTCGTTTTTTTGTGTCATTTTCTATGCAAATTTGTTTTTTTTCTACTGTTAAAATCAAATACAGTTGTGTATGCATTGTGCTCCAGGAAAGTCTCTTTTTCAAATTAGAAATTCGACATTAAAATGCATGATATTCAACAAACTATTCTTTCTCCTTAAACGGTCCCAAAACTTTCTCAATACTTTGAAACACAGCGCTTTCTAAACGTGACTTGACAGAGAATGAGAGGAAAACCCACATTTCCTTTTCCAGCTCAAATAGAGATTACGTTTTAAGTAGGAACGGCATGACATAATGAAATTCTTTTTCGGATCTATTTAAAGCTTTTGGGCTATTTACGGCATTTATTGGATCATTCTAGAAAAAACTTTAGTTCTGATTATGACGGAGGACTCGGGCAGACCAAACGATGCTGACTCCGGGACGATTGACCTTAACAACCGCTCTCTTTGGTCGACAAGAAATCCAAGTGAACACATCGCCAGCAGCCTTCCCATCTAACATTCCCAACCCATCATCGACATCAGACCTCAACTCAATCACGACTGGCCTATACAGCACACAATCTGTTTACCAATCAATAGTTAAACACGGTAAGATCCATTTTTTAGCAAAGCAGTTGCTTGGTACACGAATTAATATCTCCTTCCAGGAGCGGTCATAAACGAATCAAAGAATCCTGTACTAACAGATGCTCGTGTACGTCGCTTACTCCAAAGCGGTGCTTTTCATTTTGGGATTTTTTCCCAGAGGCGGTTCTCCATGGCAGGTTGATCTTCTTACAAGCTCGAATCGAATAGTTTGTTTACTTTAACCGCTAGCGCTATTGCATTTACCGACGACAATATAGCCTCTGCAGTTATAATGTGTTAAAATTATAAGTATTTTTCATAAGTAATTATAAGTACAAGTATTAAAATTATATATTTATATGACTGATTACGCTAAATTCAACAATATTTCATCCATACGACGGCAACCATGTTTAAGTGAGGAAGAAACCAAACGAAGCAAAACGTTAAAAAAAAACATTCCACCTCTAGAAGTCAGCCTCGGCTAGATTCGAGCTTCTCGCAATACCAGATGTCATCTCGTCAATGTGGACTGAGATGTTTGGTGAGAGATTCCCCTTCGGCACAGACACGCGTATGACATATGTCATATGACATGTGAAGAGGAGTCATTAGGTGTGTGTACATAAACTGTTCTTCCTGTACCAGAGCGAGTCCATGCCGACGGAGTGGTGCCGCAACTGAAGAATCGTACTGGAGACATGAGCCATGACAAGAAACCGGGTCAACCAGTTATGTTTCTTTGTTATATAACCTCTCAGTAATGTGCGCCAAGATAGGCAGCAACAAGTACCATTTTAAAAGTCTTTGGTATGATCCGATCTGGGCTTCGTCCAATGCCTCCCGACTTCGAAGCGGACTCTTTAACTATTAGGCAATTGAAGCGATCCGTCTTAAGTATGCAAAAGCAGACTGAGGTCACATAATCACAATAAACACATATTTAAAAAACAACAGCGACAATCGAATAACATCTCTGCAGATACAGGCCTACTTGATCGTCCCCAACGACGCACTTCAACTGCTTTATTGAACAAATCCCTGCGAACAGGTACCAGAATATTCCTGCCTTTACGAGTTCACAAGAGACCACACATATGTTTCATTCAAAACAGGACGGTCTGTACTTATAATGATTTCTGTTAGGTTTGTGCTGCACGATTGTCAGCGTTGATTGATCAGTCAATAATCGTTCACCCAATTGCCACTTCCCCTGAGTATAAATGATCAAGGTCAAGATTTTTGCTCGTTTGTAGGGTGTTCAGGTGATCTGAATAATTTCGCGCAGGATCCGAATGTTACACTAGCTAACGATGTCTAATTTCCGTGCAGCTTTTCTGTGCAAGTGCACATTTGCCTTATAAATAAGCAGGCTTATCCATTACCGTAAATTATTCATGGTTGACTATCTATAATCCGGGCCTGCCCCTTGTCACGGGGGTGTAAGGACAGACCACGTGACAGTCTCACGCTCTCACCTCCACAGACCAGCAGAGCGGATATCACACTTCCTACTCTCCAGACACACTTCCCGTGCCCCCCAAGAACGAAAGATGCTGTCTCAAATAAAACGCGACAGTTAATCTGTTATGGAGGATAACAGTCACATTTTTTCATATATAGAGCTCCGATAACCTGTATTTACTTCACCGAACGCCCCTTAGATTTTCATATGTACGAAGTGCCCCCATTCTCAATGTCGGACTATCCTTGCTCTTACTGTTTATGGGGCCACTGTAACGGTAAGCGGTCGACGGTGCTCTTGTGGCCGTTTGCACGGTTTATCTACCAACATGGCCGTTTGCGCTGATCTATCCACCAGTATGGCGGAAAATTTGACAAAGATCGGTGACAAAAGACAACTAAACAAACTATTTCTTAACTATGGCTTAAAAAACAATCGAATAAATAAATATAAATAAATATGACCACATTGGTGAAAGACTCCTGGGTCATTGCGCCGCGCTGGTACTCTAAACACCTCGTCCACGGTGGCCCCTTTTTGTACTATGATGATAATGTATCTATATCTGGGGTCATTAAAGCTAATCAGTTTACCTTGTAACATTGACTCTTGTGATATACTCCGTGCACTATGTAATTTTTTTTCTGACAGAATTAAAAGTACATCTCGAATGTCCACTGATTTCCTGGTTAGTATAAGGTTTGTTTGAGGTCTCTCGTTGCGGTTAAGTGAATGTTCACTGATTTCGTTGTTAGCATAAGGTTGGTCTGTGCTCTCTCGTTTCACTTAAGTGAATGTGCACTGATTTCGTTGTTAGTATAAGGTTGGTTTGTGTTCTATCGTTTCCGTTAAGTGAATGTGCACTGATTTCGTTGTTAGTATAAGACTGGTTTGTGTTCTCTCGTTGTGGTTAAGTGAATGTGCAGTAATTTCGTTGTTAGTATAAGGCTGGTTTGTGGTCTCTCGTTTCGGTTAAGGGAATGGTAATTGATTTCGTTGTTAGTATAAGGTTAGTTTGTGCTCTATCGTTGCGGTTAAGTGAATGTTCACTGATTTCGTTGTTAGTATAAGGTTGGTTTGAGGTGTCTCCACCCGGTTAAGTGAATATCCACTGATTTCAACGGTACTAGAAGGTTGGTTTGAGGTCGCTCCTTCCGGTTAAGTGAGATATTACCGCATAGTTTCCAAACACACGTGAAGAAACCACCTTGGTGAAATTGTCACTTTCAAGGAGAGGACTCCCACGATGTAATACAGAAAAAACACAGACATCGACGAACATGTTTGACCAACAAACTCGCAACAATTTGATGATTATCCTAGTCACACATAACAGGTATTGAGGGGGCACATTGCATTTTTATCCAAATCACCTTTTCATTCTGATTGTCTACAACACTGCTAAAACTGTAGACTTTCATTATGTTACTAATCACTAAGGCATAAACGGGATTGGATAAAAGGTAATTAACAGAATTCCTCAACAAAATAAAGCATTTCATTTTGTGACAAGTTTTACGTATTGCTATTATGCTGTTTTACATGATACCAAAGGTGGAGGGGAACATTCTATTCGCACCTCTCAAGCAAGTGTATTCCATTGTTCTCAGGAATCGGGAAATGAAAAAAATTATCCTTGAATTAATTGGTTACATGCACTTACTTTCGCAAAGTAGACAAAGGGGCCAAAAGCGGTGAAGTGGTCACGAAAATCAGAAGAGCAAACTTGGGCACACAGTATAGGCTACATCTGTGAAATGGTTACTTTTGGCAAGACACAGGTGTTTTTGCCTCTACGAAGCGATCATCTTCGTAAAGCTATGAGAAACCTTCTTTCAAAGAGGTGTTCTTAATTAACTATGAAGTAGAAGAGAGGGACAAACTTGGCCCTCTTCTTAAAGCCTCCTCGTTTTTAACTCCGAAGAAAACAACTAGCAGTGCGTCACTATTGGGTCAGTTTTGATATATATGGTGAGTTCCAGGGAGCAGGGCTCAGTTCGAGGAAGTAAAGAGCAGACACATTGGTTGTGATGAAACCTGCAGGTATTCTGTATCCGAGCAGATTGATAGAGTGTCTCCCAGCGGGCCAAGCTGTCCACAGCAGTTAACTGACTACCATCGATTGTCAATTAACTATACGCTGTCAGGATTCTGCCTGTCCGCGGAACAGCGATCGGGCGACAGCTGAGAGATCGTTAATGGACGCTTTTAGCAAGGCAGAGCGTAACGTCAACTACAAGCGCTTCCAAAACCTCATCAAAACTTACTTCATTTCGGAGGGACCTGTATGCTCAGCAAAACTTTAATATCAATTAAATGTCTGATATGAACATACAGCCTAATAAGGACACGGGTGTGACGAGGCCTTATAGGTTGGCAAAGATATAGATATTTGCAAAGATATAGAGATTGCAAAGACATAGAGCACAACAATGATATAGAATATAAGAGGAGAGTAACAATGGCAGTGTCACACCCCTCCCCAACTTACCTCCCCTAAGGTTTTATTCTGACTGTCCATGTAAACACTAAAATAGTAACATGTTACACCACGATGGAAAGCAAAATTATGTAAAATTAGGTAGCGCGATGACAGGTGACCAATCTAGAAGTACCATTAATTCTGTTTCACATTTAATAAACAATCACATGAAAACAATACGAAGGTGGCCAAGCCTCGGGGATGCTGAGTACAAAATCAGAATTCTGGATTATGCAAGAATACCATATAAAAGAATGGGAAGTAAGACCAGAGCAGCGACGACAGTGACAGAGGGTTACAGGGTCACAGAACCAGGCAAGGATGAGAGGATTGTTATGAACAAGAAATCTGGCATAACATATCATATTAGTCCAAACTGGAACAGTCGTTCTTTTATAGCACCTTTGACATGTAGTTAAGGTTGTAACAAATGTCAGAAAAAGAGAAACAAACCCATTCATAAACCATTACATACTCAATTTGATAAGATTGCAACTATTTCAGCCTAAGCTGCAGTGTTCAATCTCATCATCACCTTTGATAGGGAAGACATCTATAGAAACGCTGACTGGAAATAGTTTCTGTCTTAAAGTAGTCAGTGAACTGTACTGGTGGGTGTTTTATGTTCCTTTTCATCCTGACTACATGACGATAATCAGACGAAGCGGTATCACAACATGGCCATGTACAGCCGGGGGGAAATCGTATATCCACGTTCGAGTCAAAAGTTCAGACATCTGGCATATGGCTATTGGTAGGGATGTATTCACCATATCAAAATAAAGGAAACAGGCATATCATATTGCCGATTAAAGAATGTTCATGAAGGGCGAACATCAAAGGAGGAATGCAAATTCCTCAAAAGAATAGAAACTGAAGTTTTGGTACTGACACCAGCATATGTTATGTCCGCGTACCCGAGAGAGAAGACTTTTAATGCACACATTCTCATTTATCTTGCTTTACATTAAGAAGACACAATGGCGGTGTCTTGTGCCAATCAACCGTTTACACAAAGGCTTGTCACAATCACTTGATTGTGCGACTAACGATACGCACGATTTAAACAAAACTTGACATTTAATAAATACTGATAAGCAGTATGACTACTTTCCAAACCTACAGAAAGCAATTGAGAAACCGGACAGTGTTCATTAAATTTTGTAACAACTCTTTAATAGAACCAACAATTAAGTCGATGTTTAATATGATCACCGTCAAAAACCTGTTGCTTATGTTTTGCTTAAATCCATTGTTTTAGTGCTCCAGTGTGGGAAAAGCTACCACTCGATAAGCATGACACGATGATATACGGCACAGGTCTGAGCCATCTAGCAACCAGTTTGTTAAATCTTTGAAAACTTCAGCATCAAAAGTTTAAGAACTGAAAAGCTGGAAAAATCTTTCAGTCCACATATATATTGAATTCATGTCAGTAATCATATCATATCCAATACCTATCACTCTGAAAATCAACACGTCCTACTTCATCAAATTAAAATCACTTTTTCACGATGGTATTAGCTATGTGGTCCTCTGCAGCTGTTCACTTTAGAATCCTAAAGACAATCTGGTTTTGTTTGCCAAATCAATACAATGTTGGGGGAATCAATCGGATCAAATTGTGGCTAAGGGCTAACCACAGCTTGCTGCTGGTTTCATCACAATTTTTTAGTGTACACAATTATTCGCCAGTGTTTGTGCATATATTCTGAATCAGAAAGTTAATGAAGTAATATTTCATCGAATATTTTGACATGATCAAAAGTAAAGACATAAAAATGTTTGTATCATCCGTGCTTTGGTTTAGGGAATGTCTAACGAATCCTTTTGGTTCTAACACAAACGACTAGAGGCCATGATGAAGTAAAATAAGTTAAAGTTTAACTGATAAAAGGCTATAACAGATGAGTGTTGATTTTGGTTTTCGGATCTGTTTGAATAATCAAAAATACAGAGAAAATTTTAAATCTCACTGCTTTGGCTTAGTACATGTCTTAGTACCCTAATGACACTAATGACACTAATGACTATACAGGCTTTGATTGAACAGATTTTTGTTTAATGGCCAAATAGTTGAAAACAAATAGATGTAGGTCAGGACCATTTGCTATGCTTGTAAAACCATGATCGCTGTCGTCTGTCCACTGGGTGATCATGGAAACTTGTCCTTGTTGGCTAGCTCGATTGTACCGATATGTTGGCCAAGGTATACAGAGTTTGGTAACATTTTCATAGGCCGGAGACAAATCGAATTCCAAAGTGCGCTGGGGAATCGAGGTGTTGGTCGGAACAGGTCGTGAAGCGGCTTGTTCACACCGACCACGTGGTACTCACATAGCTTCTCTCTGGGAAGCCTAAGTGGTTGCGGCTCTAACACCGCACAACAGAAAACCCTGTACACCAATACATCTCGGATTTAGACTCACACACTGAACATCATTTACATACGAGTTACATATCCCTCGAGTCCAGATCGTTAGGTTTCGAACCAATTATATGTTTCGTGCCTACGTGCCAACTCCGTGATTATTATTTTCTGCTAATTGATAAGCCAGAATTCTCAGCTAATCTTCTGTGAGATGTTTTCCAGAATAAAGATTTTGTCATTTGACATCTAATCTTCCGGAAACTCAGACATGCAAATTAACTGGATATATTTATACATTGCCCGAAAAGCTTATTATATAACCAACGTTATATATCTCATGAATTATATCAAAGCTCAATGCGGTTTTGCTATATCTAAATGCCAACAGTATGATATATTTTCCTTTGATGTGAAGCTAAAGCAATGTCATGTCTTTGTTAATGATTATTCATATTGGTTAAGATTAGATTTATCCTGCAGGCTTCATGTCAAGTTACAGATATTTTATCGTTGGCCGATTTAATGTAAAGCAAGAAAGTGTTCTGTTTCCAAATATTTGTCGCAATGAAATCATTGTTCTCTATGTTCTTTTGGTATTTATAAGGTAAATGACCCAAGTTAAGGCTGATTTTTTGGATTTTTCTTAAGTTTGTCTCCTTGGTAGTTAATTTAAGTTATTGCATTTATTATTTGTTTTTCCATAGTGGTTGTGGAGTTCAGTTTAGACGGCAAGTTGTTTAAATTCAGTTACGGTGATTAGAGTAATTTTAAGATATCATTTTACTTCGACGCACATTGCCAAGAATGGCTAGAATTTTACCACCAGAAAATTTTTATGTCTTCATCTCATAACAAATCGTTTTGGCGTCTTCAGATCTTCACAAATCATCGTTGGCAACTAGGTCTAAAAGCACTACAGCTACATGTTCTTGAAGAGAATTCCCCCCCCCCCCCCCCACCAAGCCTAGGCAGGACGAACCGGGGTTCAGGTTTCTATCATCTATTAATATGAAATGTTAACAAACTCAGTCAAATCACGTCATTACACTGTCATATAATCTTCTAGTTTGGGTAAGACTAAACCAAAATCCTTTTCTGAATCACCGTCAACATACACACATTACCGGTAGCCAACAGATTTACAAACATCATCTACAGCCACACTAAGAATTAGAGAGTCTTTGGTAGATTTTAAACAAGAAGAAAGGAAAAATGTTTTTTTACTCTGCTGTCCTGTCAAGACAATTTATAAAATTCTCATCTGAATATTTGAAAAACAAAATGGTTACATAAAATTCACATTTATGGAATCCCATCGCGTAATTGATTTTAAAGTGCTATGTTTCGATGCTCGCGAAACTAGGAGCAGGTATAAACCTAACTATTTCACAGGGGGAGGGGAGGGAAAGAACCATTTTTCCAACACAGACCCCTCACTAGATTCATTTGCCGGAAGCAAAGAGCTATATCACCGTAATTCAAGCTAGACATCAAACGCATCGACTGCTCTTACGTATTGGGTGTACTCCCTCTCGCTATTCTGTATTTGAAGTCAACAATTCTGTAAATGTTGACGTCCTTTTGTAGTTCACATCCTCAGAATCAGACAAAGAACTGACAGCAGATAGCGTGACCAGAACCTCCAGAACATGCTGCTCATGTAATAAACTATGGCTGTAGCTTTTATTGTCATCCTAAACTTGCACGATTTTGAGACGTTTTGAACAGGATAGTGCTTACGGACGTGCCAAAATAAGAGATCTGCTAAAATACTGATCTAAATGAGAAATTCCGACGAAGGGTCACGTCATATGGCCAATCATTTCAAATTTTAATTGCACGATTCTGTTTTCGAAATGTCTAGAAAAGTATATAAAGTGAAGTTATCCAGTGTTATACTTATTTCATTATCGTGGGTTTCCCTTGTTAAGCAGATTGTTTAAACAAAGTTTGCTTGCATTTGTGGCTAGTATATTTGGTGGTACATTTTATATACCACCAAAACGTGTTGAAAATCTCATCAAGGTGGTTTAAAACACCTCATGCATAATTACTATATAGTCATAACAGCTGTATCACCATCTGCAAGATGTAGACCTCATTGGTCATCTATGGGCTGTCAAGTGCTGCACTCTAAACCACTTGACTAATGATTACCCTTGCCCTCACAAAAATTCCCTCACCTTCACAAAATTCACTATTACCCGGTCTTTCACTTTTCTAAACTTTAGATATGTAAAGCTTACATATAAGTATATTTTAAAATATCCACAGATGAAATATCATAAAAAAAATATCATAAAAATATTCATAAAATATCGACAGGAGACGTTGGTCCAAGCAAGCATTTACAGGACACTGTAATCTATGTCCGTAATCAGATTGACATGATAGCTTTAATTCCGTTTGTTACTTTGTCTGTGGTAGGCCTGTGCTTCAGAGGTAGCTGATGAACGGGCCAAAGTCTGTTCTTGGGACAAGGACCATGAATCCTGCCTACTGTCCTGAGAATAGCCCTCGTCTCGTCAAACTACTTCCTCATTCACTACGTCAATGAATGATTAATAGCTGGCTATACACTGTAGCCTGTATATTCTGACGGATTTGTGCCATGTGTCTTCATTTTTGTCGAGACTTTTACAAAGATCTCCCCTGTGCTAGCTACTCTTCCCCGGGATTGCAACACAGCATACGGAACATGGGGTCCAAGAGGATTGGCCTTCAGAATACGGCTTAACTATATCTGTAAACAACATAAGTACCCGCATTCATCCACCACTATAGGGGCTTGCTCCCACTCTAAGTATTTGTGGCTTCACCTTGACGCTTTGCTTTCAAAAGTTCCTTAATACTGTAAGCACCTATTGGTACATATTGGCCCTATAAAACGGGCCTAATCCTCTTATCCACAGGGACAATTTGACCCCCACGTCCTCGCGGCTCATGGTTAGTTTTCCAGGAATCGGAAAACAAGTCTGACTGTAAGTTAGTTCTCTCGACACACAAAACCCACGACATCTGTAGATTGTTGCCATACCTTCCCACGTACGGCCGGAGAGCAAATCAGCATGAGCTGGACTTGAACTCACAGCGACCGCATTGGTGAGGGGCTCCTGGGTCATCACGGTGCGCTAGCGCGCTGACCAACTGAGACACGAAGGCCCTCAACAGCGGTTTAAATTCGAAAAGCAATGAGCGTTAGGAACACACAAGTAACAAGTTATAATCAAAATATAAGGGATGTAATATCATTCACGTTCGTTAAAATTCTGGAAAATAGCCACGCACACTGTGCATGCTACAATTCAGCACACAAACTGGGGATTGCTTCATCGGAGCACGAAAGCCTGTAGATTTTTCAGTTAACAAATCCATATAATGGCGGTTCGAAAATGCATGCATTATAAAATATATTTGTAGTTCATCGAGAATTTCACACTGATCCATTATTCATTGTGTCATACCTTTATACGGAAGTGAACAATGACTGAAATTTATGTTGAGATGTGGGCGAGTAGCCTCTAAGCGCCAACACAATCCGAGAAACAGTTACGCTTTAGTGAGAAATTGGTGGACATATCATTAATAAGTGCTATTCAATAAACAGCTGTTGGGAACAAAATGGGAACAACTTACGCTATATTAACAGAAAGCAACTGGGCTGTAATTCATTATATCTTCTTTCCGCTAAGTTAGTTATTTGATGTACACGACTGTGTAATTACTGCCTCAATCTGCCAGTCTCTGAGATCACGATCCAGATGAATGGCGCGGATGCCCACCTCATTTCACTGAACGGGAGAAGACAACCCGTCTAATACCACGAGACACAGACATTTCCTTCCGATTTACATCCCCATAAAACAGTATTTGTGTGAAGTGGTGTACGTGTGAACTGCCGACAATCGACCCTAAAGAACCTGGTATTCAACATTTGTGGAGGGAAGACCCAGGGGCAGGGTGGAATATACTGAACGAGGGTTTTGTAGTTGGGAAACCGGTACGAGAGTAGGCCTATATAAGAACATTTTTTTTATCCATAAGAATATTTTTATCCATAAGGACATTTGTTATCCATAAGGACATTTGTTATCCATAAGAATATTTTTATCCATAAGGACATTTGTTATCCATAAGAACATTTGTTATCCATAAGGACATTTGTTATCCATAAGAATATTTTTTTATCCATAAGAATATTTTTTCTCCATAAGGACATTTGTTATCTATAAGAACATTTTTTATCCATAAGAACATTTGTTATCTATAAGAGCATTTGTGCATCGGTATGAGTAAGATCGAGATTTAAGTAAACCTGTGTTGACTTGGCGGCCATCTTAGTCGAGTAAGACAGGAGTCAGCCATATCAAAAAAAATAAGGTGCCCATTTCATAACAGAGAAAATAAGGTGCCCATTTCATAACAGAGAAAATAAGGTGCCCGTTTCATAAGAGAAAAATAGGGTTCCCATTCCAAAAGCATAGTCCAAGTTAAATGAAACTTAAATCAAATATTAATAAAGCAGTCAAAACATTAACAGAGATTCCGCTTATCTCTTCACCACCGTCCTGATTTCTTGATGTTGAAGACAACATGATATCTCACTCACCTTGTGTACCATATTATATACTGTTTTCATGTTTGATGGCAGGAGACAGGTGAACTATTAACGTACCGATACATAAATTCTCGCCCAAACGACAGGAAACAAAAACTTGAGTATATGTGAGCATTCATCGTAGATGCGACAAGGAGTTTAAAAAAACTCGCTATTTCTGTTTGTTGGTTGGTGGGTCGATGGAATTTTTAACATATTACCCTTTAACACGAGCCATTGGGTCAAAAGTTTGACATCCTGTCAAATTTGAGATATCCTACATGTATCTTTTAACATGGACATTGACTTAACGGGCAAATTGAGTGCAGCATGACATTCAGGCTGGATACAGCTATTGCAAATTGGCACGTGTTTTCATAAATCATTGGTGATATTACCTGTACGTAAATGTCAAATTTAAGAGTGATATCTCCACAGATGATTTTACAAACATGGATTCCTTGAGATATAGAGGAGGGTAAATGTTCAGAGCGGAAATGACGGATTCGCTCAGAACCACTGATCATCTATACTTGACCAGGCTGTTAGCTGTAACTGGTCACCGTGGCTGTAAGTGATCGCTATAGCTGTAAACACGCCTGAGGATAACGCATCTTGTAATCAGAAACAGATCCACGAGTATGACAGAATAGCTGTATCGGATTTATCCAATTAGTGCGCTTCAGGTAGGAAGTCGGGAGAATTTAGCGCGGTCTGAGGCTCTCTTTAACTGTAACATAAAACTTGCTGAATATTGATTAATTATTTCCCCATGAGGAGCGCAATGGGGCTGTTCTTCAAACATGCTATCGGCAGATCCTCCCAGGAGCTGAAGAACAACTGCGACGGACATTTCCATTTGCCAAAATCACGCCGCAAAATGCCACGGCACGGAAAACTCCTAATGAATTATGGACAAAGACCTTGGCTGACGTAATAAATATTTTTATCAGTGTCCAGTATGGCAATAATCGAACTGTAAACGCTGGGGATGGCCGGCACAAGGAGGAGAGTGCGACCAGTGTCAATATAGGATTCAACAGTATAGGATTACCAGAGGTAGGCTCAACCAGCTGAGCAAGCCAAACACAATCCACGAGAACTTAAATCCACCGATGAGCTTGGCAGACGAAACCTCAGTGAGGTGTTAGACATCAGAGAACACGTAAAGGAGGCACGTGCTTCTTGTATTTCTTATTCTTTACCAAGGGATTCACGTTCCATTCTGGCGATTTCTGCTTTGTTCAGGAGAACCTTTGTGAAGGATTTACTCTCATGTATTTTAGTATTTTATTGCCATACCCTCAGTTTTGCATGTTACAATAATTTATTTATCTGATTTGTGTTTAAAGCCGTGATCAACAAACTTTCACTTACAGACGTCTTAAAGCCTTAGCTCAAACAGCGAGAGGTAGATTTGAACACGCGGTATTTTTCAAGGTGTAACACATTAGGCCTTGGGGCAATGTTGTGTTCATAAAAAGAAAACATAAATTGTCAGTCTAAGTAAGTACATCTTTGATCCGAATTAACCGTAAAACGTACATTGAAATTCCATTTCTAAAGGGGTTTTGTGCATTTTTTGCCGTTATTAAAACTTTTTTAGACATCGTAAACATCTGGAAAAAGGAAGGACGCAAATTGGAAGCGATATTACAGCAGCTTAAAAGGGCAATTACGTTTTCTGGAGGTTTTTCTTCGGAAAAGGAGTCGGTATCACTTTACAGTTGGTGCGGTCACGGGGATTTCGCCTGCAGCCACCATGTGAACTTTATTCCTCCCTGGCTGAAAATGGCAAACCGAACGGGCGGAAAATTGGCGAGTTAGTATGGGTGATCTGAGGCGTGCAATGGCAATCTGATTAGCAGTTTTTATGGTTTCAGGGGCTTTTACATATGACAAAAGTCAAATCTGGGCAGTCCTCCGGTTTTCTTTCCTGTCTGGGTGCATCGGGGCAGGGAGGAACGTTTTGGAGTCGATCATCAGACAGAGAGCGTCATTAGAAACGCAGGTAGAATGGAACCCAGACCGGATAGGCCTGTCCGACACGACAACCAGCCGCCAAGGAAACACTTATTCCTGTTATAAAAATATTCTGACAGCAACAAATTATCGTAGTTATTATAAAGAGACAATAGGCGGATACATCTCCGCCTGTAATACGCTATATCCGACCAGAACAGAGATTGTGTCTGTGTCACATATGTTGGGTGTGACCAAATAGACAACATGCATGGCGACCATCATCCAACAGGATGTCGTCTACTGGGCATGTGTGGGCAAAGATATACGACAAAGTGTGATATGGAAGAGACCAAGGCAGTATTGGCCATATATAATTATAACGATCACTGGCTTCGGTAAATGTTCTTTCGCACCCAGTGCGACATTCCATGAAACTTCGCCTTTTTTCTTTTATAGCCCTAATGATCTACGAAAGAATGGAGTGAAAATATTACATTGGTATGACTGAAAGGGACGTGGAAGTATAAAGGGGTTCTGAGTTTCAGCGGAACTCAATATTTATTCAAAAATTGTGACTATACCACCTACCTTCACATGCTTCAAATAGCTAAATCAGCAGAAAACACATGAAAGCCGATATATGTACTAAAACCCCTCGAGTTAATTGATACACGAACCAAGTGACTGTATAGGCAACGCCCGATAAATTCTAATGTAGCTTCCGTAGAAGTTGTGAGCACCTGTACACGCTAACGCACCAAATTGAAATATTCAGTCGGGCAAAAGTAATTTAGAATAGCTTTTTTCTCTCTCGTGTTGCATAATGAAATTGGAAAAAGCTGTGTACTTCATGGTGGAAAAATCCAATCTATGTCCAGTTTGAACAACATCACGTTGTTACATTAGGAATGTAAGGATTTTCTTCTGATCATCCAAAAATATACAGCCATCAAATGGTTCTTACCGAATCCCCATCTACCCGATGACGGAAATGTGCAGGTTGTGGGAAATACTAATGATCAAACCTGTACTCTGTAGACGACAAATAAATAGGTGCCAGTCACGGCGCGTCCTTTGAGGGTGAATATAGTCGCCGGAGTAACAATGGCAGCTGACGCATAAAGTCTGCACAGGGGGTGGGGGAGATCAATACGCCAGTCCAGTGGTAATATGGTGTCGTTTGAGTAATAAATTATACCAGCGTGACAGTAATGCAACACCTACAACTTATACCTATTCCTAGTGTTGTTTAACAAGATTACACACTTCGTGCAGCTTCGGGAGTGGTAGATCCAGGATCAATCCTGAGTCGAGTCACACCTAAGACTTTAAAAGAGGGAGTTGCGGCTTCCTCGCTTGGTGTTCAGCATGAAGGGGATAGTGCAACAACTGGTTGACCCGTTTCGGTATAATGGCTCGGGCGGGGTGGCTTACTTGTCTTCGGTAAGTCGTCTCAGTGAAGCAGCACTAGATAAAAGAGCGGTGGAAATCCGTCCTGCGACAAGGAGGCACATTACATACAACCTAAGGATTCCCTCGTCGTCATATGACTGGAAAATTGTTGAGTACGACGTTAAACCCCAAGCACTCACTCACTCACACTTCATGCAGGGATATTCGCCTACGCGGTAAGCCATCAACCTTTGGCAAATTACTGACGAATTTTGATAGAAGACAAGTGATCAACAAATTTACATCGTTGTAAGTCTGTCCATACGTCCGCACGAGCGCTTATTTTCATCAGTTCCCCTTGAACAGTGACAGCGATTTAATGTTGAATATTATAAGGCAACATTATATTGACCAATGCCGAAGGCAAATATCAATGACATGGTCCAGCTGCCAAACGTAGCGTGACACTTTCCCTTATAAAAAGCTATTTGTGTTTCTTTTACCTGTATGACAGCCTTTGTTTCATCAGCGGTTCCATCAGTGACATCGCTCCCCCACCCCTTCGCCGCCCCCGCAAAAAAAGCTTCCATAACGTCATATCTTTATTTAACTCTCCACACAGCAAAAAGTATAATCTATATCTAGTCTTTATTTTCACAAAAACGTCAGAGAACTTGAAAATGCACGTCACAAATAATGAATTCAGACTGTTAGGAAATTGTCACGGATAATCAGCGTTCTATAAATATAGACAGAGGGCTATAAAATAGTGTTCAAATGGTAGGAAGTCGTAACCGAGTGGTTAAAATGTATGATATTGAATCGCTATGGCACACGAGACGTTGGTTCAGTCCCAGCCGTGGGAAGAGGACCATCAATATTCCCCCGCTTCCACGCTTCCACTCTCTAGCATTCCTAGTAGCAATGTGTGGTCAATGGCGCTCGTTTGGCCGTTCAGGCGGTCTAACATGAAGTTCATGAGTGATAACTTCCCTTCCACCGATATGACATACATTTGCACATCACTTGTGAGAAAGCCTGCTCGATTTTTAGCCAAAGAACCCCAGTATCCTTCAAAAATAAAACTGACTAACCTGATATGTTTGAAAAGAATTGTTGAGCCCACCGTCAAACCCAGTCAAAAAAATAAATAAATATTTTTTTACTGATTTTTGTCTGTACTGTCGAGTCAGTAATGGGCACTCGGGCATGTCGTTTTTCTTTTGACTGTCGGTATGAATTTATAGGTTTTAAACCACGGATTATCAATAAGTACATCGGCAATCTAATTTATTGTTCATTGTATCGGATTATAAATCATTCAGTCAATTATTCAGAATAACGTGCTACACGACATTCACATATAAAACTATACAAATGTTACATTGAGTTCCAGATGAAGTGGCGTAGGATGTATTTCATAAAACCAGTATTTGCCATCTCCAATGGATAACAATTTATAAAATCTTTAATCCTTTATACATATATCCTTTATATAACCGAACGAGGCACACGCTGAAAAAGAGAGCTTTAAATGATTAGAGATTCTTGTCAATTCCTGGTGCCGCACATTTAATGTGTCCAAAGCAATCAGGGTTGTTTTTCAGAGTTCAAAGAAAGTAACGGGTGCTCAAAAACACGTCTGACATTTGCCCCAACTGTGTGTTACCAGGACTATAAAAAACATGACTGATATTTACCACATGTGGGTGTTGCCAGGACCATCCCGACCATCTCTGTCAAAAACATGACTGATATTTACCACCCGTGTGAGTTGCCAGGACCATCCCGACCATCTCTGTCAAAAACATGACTGATATTTACCACCCGTGTCAGTTACCAGGATCATCCCGACCATCTCTGTCAAAAACATGACTGATATTTACCGCATGTGTGAGTTACCAGGACCATCCCGACCATCTCCGTCAAAAACATGACTGATATTTACCACACGTGTGTGTTGCCAGGACCATCCCGACCATCTCTGTCAAAAACATGACTGATATTTACCACCCGTGTCAGTTACCAGGACCATCCCGACCATCTCTGTCAAAAACATGACTGATATTTACCGCATGTGTGAGTTACCAGGATCATCCCGACCATCTCTGTCAAAAACATGACTGATATTTACCACACGTGTGAGTTACCAGGATCATCCCGACCATCTCTGTCCAAAAGATGACTGATATTTACCACCCGTGTGAGTTACCAGGATCATCCCGACCATCTCTGTCAAAAACATGACTGATATTTACCACACGTGTGTGTTGCCAGGACCATCCCGACCATCTCTGTCAAAAACATGACTGATATTTACCAACCGTGTGAGTTGCCAGGACCATCCCGACCATCTCTGTTAAAACATGACTGATATTTACCACCCGTGTCAGTTACCAGGATCATCCCGACCATCTCTGTCAAAAACATGACTGATATTTACCACCCGTGTGTGTTGCCAGGACCATCCCGACCATCTCCGTCAAAAACATGACTGATATTTACCACACGTGTGTGTTGCCAGGACCATCCCGACCATCTCTGTCAAAAACATGACTGATATTTACCACCCGTGTCAGTTACCAGGATCATCCCGACCATCTCTGTCAAAAACATGACTGATATTTACCACACACGTGTGTTGCCAGGACCATCCCGACCATCTCTGTCAAAAACATGACTGATATTTACCACCCGTGTCAGTTACCAGGATCATCCCGACCATCTCTGTCAAAAACATGACTGATATTTACCACACGTGTGTGTTGCCAGGACCATCCCGACCATCTCTGTCAAAAACATGACTGATATTTACCAACCGTGTGAGTTGCCAGAACCATCCCGACCATCTCTGTTAAAACATGACTGATATTTACCACCCGTGTCAGTTACCAGGATCATCCCGACCATCTCTGTCAAAAACATGACTGATATTTACCACACGTGTGTGTTGCCAGGACCATCCCGACCATCTCCGTCAAAAACATGACTGATATTTACCACACGTGTGTGTTGCCAGGACCATCCCGACCATCTCTGTCAAAAACATGACTGATATTTACCACCCGTGTCAGTTACCAGGATCATCCCGACCATCTCTGTCAAAAACATGACTGATATTTACCACACATGTGTGTTGCCAGGACCATCCCGACCATCTCTGTCAAAAACATGACTGATATTTACCACCCGTGTGAGTTACCAGGATCATCCCGACCATCTCTGTCAAAAACATGACTGATATTTTACCACACGTTTGTGTTGCCAGGACCACCCATATAGCCTGTAGGCTTTCATTATGTAACGATCTGAACACAGTTTCCAAGGAAGGGTTAGTTAACCCCACCTTTAATTAGATCTGCAAAAAAAGTTTCCTTGCGTTATTGTAGGTTTTGCGATGAAATAACAGGTGTGAGATGGAATCTTCTACTAAACAGGTCTCACAAAGACCTGTGTTATACTGATTGAATGTATATAGATATGAATTCACTGGGAAATGACCCGAGACCAGTCGGTGAACAAGAACATCGGCCCGTCTAGTAGGAATCTGCACAAGCCGAGAGGTCACAAGTGGGCACATTTGATGGAAAAACCTCCCTTTCATTTGATGACATTTGGGCATTTTAAAGATTTCAAGGCAGATAGGGAGTCACTTAATATAACACATTTCAATGGTTTAAACACGTTAAGAAACTGGAGGGCCATTAGAATACCCGTTAACTTGGCACAGTAAACAGACTCGTAGTCAGATAACCTGGACTTGTTACCATAATTAAGTTCTGGGATGCTTATGCTTACTTACGGGTATCAGGGCATTTCGAGGCATCGGAAAAAAACAGCAAATACTCTGAGCAATTTTTTTTTAATGTAATCATTACAAAAACATCCTGCTTACGTCCGAAGGGTCAGGCTTCTTAACCTAAGACAACAATTCAAACGATATGTTAGGGATACAAATATACCAGGGTGCGAAAGGATAATACAGCATAAGTTGGTCAGCACCAGATCTCTGGGAGATATTATTTCCCCGGAGCTTAAAGACATATAAGACATCATATACACATGCCTCTAAAACAGCAGAGGCCGAATTTCCAGTGGCAGACTTCAGTTTAGTAACATATTTTAAAGTACGGAACTGACGTCTAATGTATAATGGCTATTCATTACAGAGTACCTGAAGCACATGGAGTGGTGTCGTCCTCAAACTCCATGTGCATATCCGGAGAACAGCACATTGCACGGCATCCAGTTTAGCGTTAAGGGAAACACATGCTGAGTCGTTCCCCCAATTCAATGTCATAGTCGCTTTTATACACGCCATATCACAAGCTCTTGACCATACATGCTGTTATACACGGCATGTCAAAAGCTCAGGACCATGCATGTTGTCACACACGTCATGTCACAAGCTCAGGGCCATACATGCTGTTATACACGTCATGTCACAAGCTTAGGGCCATACATGCTGTTATACACGTCATGTCACAAGTTCAGGCCTATACATGCTGTTGTACACGCCATGACACAAGCTCAGGACCATTCATGCTGTTATACACGTCATGACACAAGCTCAGGACCATACATGTTGTTATACACGTCATAACACAAGTTCGGGCCTATACATGCTGTTGTACACGTCATGACACAAGCTCAGGACCATACATGTTGTTATACACGTCATAACACAAGCTCAGGACTATACTTTAATAATCACGCCGTAGCCAAATAATCATGCATGACGTCCCATGCCATAGATTGAATTTAACACGCTATATCCAAAGATCAGTGTTATAATATCAAGTTCATGGTCATTGGCATACTCTGCCCCTAGCTTAAGTCGAACACGTTGTTAAAGACACCACGTCCCAATCTAAAGTGACACATCCTTTCATCTAATTCGACATTATGGCGTAGCCCTTGAGCAGTATGACACTGTGTCATTACCACACAATGCCTTTGATCCTTCAATAAAAGGCACGCTTTTTGTAAGTTGATTAGATAGGGCTTATGGAAGACATAAAAACGGGGATTTGAAAGTCTATATTTTTTTGGCTGTGCAAAACAATTAATCATCTTGTGTTGTAGACTTAAATCATTTTTTTCTTGTGGTAAAATGATTTAATTTTCTCCACTCTCATCCCATCAAAGGGTTAAGAAGTAGACAGTTTCTCTTTAAAGGATCTTGTGTTTTCTAGAAAACAAGTAACACAAAATCAATAGACTGTTGTTCAGACAGATGGGATTCGCTTCTGCAGAAATCGTCTAAATTCAGATCAAACCGAACGAGCCTGACAGGGATTGCCATAAACCCTAGTGACAGCTAACCAAAAGGCATAACAGAATGTTTACAAGAAAGCTTAATGAATGAGTTACATCAAGCCACGGTTTAAACTTCTTCTCGATACCTTTATCCTGTTACCTTGGCACAAGATAAAAACACACTGATGTGGTTTATGCCCTTTGCTTTATAAACAGGTAAGCACAGCGGTACTTATACTATATTGTCTTCTAATTCCATATGAACAACGTTTAAACAACGCTTAGAAGGTCAGTTTCGGAGAGATTTCCACGACCTTGATCGTCTTGATGTCAACCATGCAAAAAAAAACCCTCAGGCTTAAAAAGGAATTGCTAGTTTTTTTAAATTATGTAAATTATGCTCATTACAAGAGATGAATGGAAGCTTTTCGACAAAACATCCAACAGCTCAAGTTATTCGTATGACAAACATAGTTTTTGAAAATTCTTGCTGTCTGTTTCCAGAAACAATAATGATCTAAAATTTTCATGACAAGCATATTTCCACTTATTTCTAGACTATATGAAACTTCTGTAGCGTTCGAGTGTTTCATTAAGTCAGCGCATTAATGTAGTAGCCATCATAAAAATGGCATTTAAAGTTATATGACAGATAAACCATCCTGTCATTATGAATACAGTACACATGGTAAATTTAGTGCTGTCCCCTGTAGTGTGTGTCCGGCTACTCGCACAGCGGTAAGTGTCCCATCGATATCATATCAGACACGCCGTCTATATATAGAGGGCTGTTAACACTTAGCGATGCCTTGGATAATGGTAAAATGGCGCCACTTCCGGTCCAAACTGTCATCAATCCAAGTTATGATTTTGTAACAATCAACGCTAATTAGGTCTCTACGCTTGTGCTATATGTGTGTTTTTGCTACAATGTTTGGGCCCTGCCCCTCAGTGGGGCTACCATTATAGTTTCAGCTATCATCCATCCCTTTATTATCCTGGTTGAATGTGCTTGCTTCCGGTGACTGTAGTGCGGGCAGCTCCAGAGACTGACCGGCTAGTGTTGGCTGGGCGGACAATTTACCGGAAGACCAATTCAAATAGGCCATAAATCAACGGACTAATCAAGACCACTTTCTCCAACTTAGTTTTCGCATTAACAAATCGTAATTATTTTTCCTTTGAGCATTTAATGAAAGATTTATAGCGGCATTAATGAAGTCTTTATAAATACGTATAGGTCCTATATAACATGGCACCGATCACCAACGTACCAACACCGCAAACATGGTACCGTTATTACCAGCCGTATGCATCTATTGTCTATTTTGTCCCGTCAGTTACAGGCGGAATCTTGACAACGGGGGCAGCAGTATCCAGAAAAAAAATCGTTTTCAATCAACAGGGGTAATTATAAATCAAGTCTGCCATTAATTTGTCTAATTCAGTTCGGCCGATGGATGTTTCTACATGTATTCCTAGGCGGGGTTAATCCGTCTCGAGACCAATAGTTGCGAGGCATTGACCAATGAGATTCAACGCTTCGCGGTAATGCAGATAGGGCCTATACCTAAAGTAAGAGTAGAAATGTCCTAGGTAACTCCAGCTCAGCACAGAGGTTTAGAAGGAGATTTTGTATACGCTTAACCTACAATCCGATTACTGGAGAGTTAAAGATAAGTTTCTTCACAGTGAAAATACCAGTAAAATTGAGCTTACACAAAATGTCTGTCACTGAAGTTGATTTTAGAGGAAGACTTGATTTTGATTGATTTTGTTAACGTCATACTCAAAACAAAAGCGGTCTGTATTACGAGCGGAAGAAACAGAAGTAACAGGGGAAAATTACCGACATTGACAATTTACTGACAAATCTTCCCACACGTGACGTTCAAGATATGCACACCATGTTGATGGATGACGAGTGAGTTTTTTTAGCGAATGTAGACTGCGCAAAAGACCGCAAGCGTAGCCTATCAAAGCCCACAAACAGTGAGAGCGGAGGAATCTAACAATTCCCCGTCTAAGGCTGGGTGTTTGGTGGATCATCATATACTGCCTCGCGTTACCTGACATTCAACGGATAGCCAGAAGGTGGAGCCGTTAACATGTTCAAAACACAACAGCAAAATAAATGGTGACATCGATCAATTCCGACTGGCTGTTATATATTTACGTATTTGATTCTTGTTTTACTCAAAAACTGCTTACTTGTACAAATCATTTTATGAATGTCCAGGGTAAACTATCGACATTTGGCAAGTTGCTGACGGACTTTCTTGAGTGTACTATAACGTAATGACGTCATCAATCTGAAGAACTACATGTTGTTGTGGTGCGTATTAAACTTCTAATTCGTTTCATTGTTGACCCAATATGCCTATATAATAACTATAGGATGAAACTTGGTTGATAATACAAGGTTGCACGGTTAAAGTGAGTGTGACTACCATGCCTATATACGCTTATGTAATACAGACCTGTTACCATGGTAGTTACAATAAACAGCTACAAACACAGATATAGAGGAGATAGGTATGGGTTCAAATCCAACCTGGACTGGACAGGGAATCTGGAGATTCCTCCGCTGTCAATGATTATAGGGCTGTAGTGGTAATATATGGTCGAACATAGTCTTGTTTGGACCATTGTACAGTGTTATGTTCGCCGAAGGCCACTTATGTTCAACCAATAAGGTGTACAAATGGGAAAATTCTATAGAAGCCTTAGAGTATACATTAAAACATATAAATATATATAAATTGGCCTCTAACCAATGCGGTTTCTGCGAGTTCAAGCTCAGGTCATCCTGGCTTCCTCTCCGGCCGTACGTGGGACGGTCTTGCAGCAACCTGTCGATGGTCATTGGTTTCCCCCGGGCTTTGCCCTATTTCCTCACACCAAAATGCTGGCCGCCGTCGTATAAGTGAAATATTTTTGAGTACGGCGTAAAACACCAATCAAATAAATAAATAAATAAATACACAATGATGTCGAAAGCATATACATACATAAATACATACATATAGTCTATGTCATCTTTGAAGTTTTTATAGCATCTTACAGCTCGAATTCCTATTCAACACGTATAGAGTGTTCCAGACAAATGTAACTGACTTTAGTTACATGTACATGTTTATACAAATGGACAACATAAGCAGTCAAGTCCCAGACGCGGCTGAAACCATCAACACACCCTGTAAACTACTAAGGAACACTGGTATTTCAGACAGGTGAGATGTGGAGACCTGTCACTTGACTGAGATGTTCACACCTCAGTCCGAGGTGATTGACTGAGGCACTCAATCTTTCGTATTTTAAAACTGAAAATCCCTCTTTCTGCAAAAAGCCAGGTGTATTTTTTTTTACAACTTTCCCATCTTCTTATTCATTAAGAGTCAGAATAAAATAAAGCTGGCGTTCGTCGATGCGACTGACACTTAAACTGACTGTAAAAATGATAATGCATCAGTTGGTGGGGACTTTAAGACCACAAAACGTTTTTTGCATAATGAGTCCTGGGCCTTCATGATGCTTATCAACCCGTGAATATGGTCTAGTTACGAACCTGCTGTATGTGCTACAGCACATTTTTTGAATGTATGGGTTTCAAAAACAACTGAAATAACTTTAACAAAACTAATACGTTATTGGGTAATTTGACCAGGACCTATATTAAAATGTTATATTTAAAGGCGTCAAACAGCCTATAAAAATTAAAGACGTAGACAAGATAATCTCTTCGCTACTTATTAACATGGTTTCACGAGTATTTTAGACCTATCTTGAGGATGGCTTTGTTGACCAGTTGTGGAAGTGTCACTAACCGATATCACATTGGTGTATATTTAAACTTTTGCTTCATTTAAGTTCCTCTTAACACTATGTTGGCTGTCTTGATAGAGTCTATCATTCCTCACCTACTTCTTCTGGATTCCAGGAACACACCATGGGCCTCTCCACTACGCGTTGCTCAGATAAATAAATAAGCGCGCAGGTCTAAAGTTAATTAATCGTAACGTACAGCTGTTTTTCAGCCAGTGCGCAGATGCGTCGATGCAACTTTGGGTGCATGGTGCTGAATTCCCGCTGTAAACTTCCGCTGGGTAACCGGAATGAGTGAGGAGGGGGCAAATATAGGTATACAAACACCTGCTCTTGAAATGACGGATCGTGTCCGAAAATAGACAGTTTACATAGTTACCCCGGTAGAGGGCGTGTCAGAGTTGTGTAACCATATAGGCGTATTGGCTCAATCCCAAAAATAAACACCAACGTGACGAAGGGTGGTGACACGAGATATTGCGATGAATGTCGACTTGTGGCTTGGTACTGTCTCTAAATGAGCATCCGTTGCTTGTTTTTTTAGTACAGCCATTTTGACTGTCCCGTTGTGTTTAACATGGCTGAAAATGACAGAGTATTAAACTGATTGATCTACTATGAACTGAAAGAGATCTGTCATATGCAAATTAACGTTTGCTTTTCTGTTACGGTACCTAACCATCTCTTGTTGAGGAGGAAGATATTTTTTTTTGCAAATTTTAATCCGTGAACCATTACTGCCAACAGAGGTGTTCTCGTAGCAGTTACAACCAGATGAAATAAAGTAATTGAAAAGCCATGATGTCATCAGTGCCAATTTTAAGTGTAAAACATCGTTCTTGGAAAGATTTCTTCTGTTTCCAACTGACAAGAAATGATAACGGTTAAGAGTTTAGCGTGAGGAATAACTCCGATTTGGGCATATCCATTAGCATCAAAATATAAAATATGTCCATGTGACATGAAAGCGTTGAAGAGTTCTTTCCATGGCCCATTCGTTACTCCAAAAACACAACATAAGTCTGTGCAAAGGTATGAAATGTAAAGGAACAGTTTTGATTTGATGTCATCAGAACCTACCCGTCTACCTGTCAACGATTTCATGATGGGGGCGAATCGTGCCTCAGTTGGTTAGCGCGCTAGCGCAGCGTAATGACACAGGGGCCTCTAACCAATGCGATTTCCGCGAGTTTAAGCTCAGGTCATCCTGGCTTCCTCTCCAGTCGTACGTGGGACGGTCTGGCAGCAACCTGTCGATGGTCGTTGGTTTCCCCCGGGCTTTGCCCTATTTCCTCACACCAAAATGCCGACCGCCGTCGTATCAGTGAAATATTTTTGAGTACGGCGTAAAACACCAATCAAATAAATATATAAATAAATAAATAAAATTTCATGGTGTAGCAGTGTATAATGCTCCAATAATCGGTGGAACAGTTACAGACGGTTTAGTGAAGCGACAGGCGTTGACAGATTTCTAGTCAGAGACGGCATGCCTATGCTATTACTGATAGTCATCCCTAGATCAGCGGTTATTTAAGGGTGCTGTGACAAAGATGGGTCTATAGCAGAGAGCTTTGAGAGTATCAACAAAAATGCGCAAGCGCTGTGGCAGGAAGCCCCTTAACCCACAATGCCTGTTGTCAGGCTGTTATAGGCAACTGTTGATAGGGCTAGCAGACATGTTTAAAGAGCCTAGCTAAGACAGCAAAATTACTAAAAAGTACAATTGAAGCTCCGTTATTACAGTTTGTCATCTCTTAAAATGACTGAATGAATGATTTTGGCTTAACGCCACATCTGCAATATTTCAGCCATATCGCGACGATCTATCTTACTACGAAGCAGACCTTTAGATTGCCACGCTGATCTAATGTCAACACACCTTTCAACAGGTGCCGAACATTCCAGATTCCTTCCTCGAAGTGCTTGTATACACTATTTAAAAATATATATTGGATTGTCTCCATAGTTTATTAGAGAAAAGTACTCCAAAACGCATGGGCATATATACGTCAGTGTGGCATGCATTAGACGTAACCATGACATTCAGTTAACAGAAAACTTCTTAGTTCTTTAAATGTCAGCGTTATATCGAATAAAGGAATCGCTTTAAGAGCTTAAGGCAGAACAAACTCATCCCTGAGCAAAAGAATAGGTTTCAAAAGGGAACTACAATACCCTTACCTGCGTCCGTTAGATATCAAGAAAAGCCGAGCGAGTCAAGAAAGGTAAGTATATCTTCTGTCCCCTCATCATTTTGGGACTATCCTCTGTATCAGAACAACATTTTGTAACGAAACAAAACCCTGCGGAAAGGTCTAAAACTCTGTGACCGTTTGTAACCGTCGATATGTTCAGTACAACTTTCAGCGATTGCGTCGCCTTGTTGTGGGAGGTGCGTGCTGGTACCTTGCCTGGCGCGCCGATCAAGCTGCGATGAGTGACAGGCTTCTCCCGGCGACATGGGCGTCGCTTTAATGCAAAGTCTCTCCGAAACTCTCCGCGATCACAGGAAATGACATGCGCACTTACCCTTGCCCAGAACCGACTTGTCGACTTGAAGTATTTGGCTGAAATTAAAGCTCGAGGCGAGTGGTAGTTTTCAAGCTAGCTCAATTACAAAACCATCGGCCACTGAAATTGCTTTTGTTGGTGGAGATGGAGAGAAACGTGAATGAATGTCGCGCAAAATAGGTGGGAGTGTGCATTATATTATAGACGGCGGTGGTAGGGCCCCAGAGCGATCAATCGAGTGTCTAGGTAACGACGCGTACTCTGTCAGAGATGGCAATCTGAGGATTGGCTGAGGAGTGAGGAATATACAGACCGATTCTATGAGACACAAACGGGCGGGCCGGCTGTGACAGTGCAAATACGGTGTACCAAAAATTGCTAAGGTTTTGGTGCACCACCAAAAAACTACCGAGCGGGTAGCCCAAAGCTAAGCTGGACGTCCCTACTATAAGCCCAACTTCGGTTATATGGGCTTCCACGCAAACAATTTCACTAAAAAACCGGCGTGAACCTTACCTTATTTTTGCTATCCACGGATTCAAAGATAGGAATTAACTGTAAACATGCCAAAGCCGGCATCGGTAAACCATCTTTCAACAGTAGTCGAGCCGTACAAACTTTTGAATCGGGCAAACTAAACTAACGTCCGCCATGTTTCCAATTTTTTTTTTAGTTTTTCCACCTCACTACCTTTTTCACCCAACATTCTATTTACAGGGCATACAATTCTTAAAGGGAACCCCAACGCCTTTATTTTCATACAAAATGTTCTCTATAGACACAATATTTGTGCTATGATAGAATGTAAACTGCATGTTAAAAAATCCATGCCCTATAAACAGAATGGTGGGTGGGATAAAATTTTCGCCGCCCATCATCCTGCCCGAAGTTGAAAAAAGCAAATTCCAAACAACTCAGATGTTAGTTTGGTTTGCCTGATGTTTGAACGGCTGGATTACTGTTGAAAGGTGATTTGACCGAAGCTGTGTGTTACGGTAGAAACGTCGAGCTTAGCCTTGGACTACCGAGAAACGAGTAAGACAAAACTGCACGAAGGTAAACCAGATGAAATAGTATCGAAAAGAACAATGTATATACAGATACACAGAGGTGGACGAACTCACAATAGACACAGGGATGGACCGCCTAGACTTGTAGAGTGGTGGACAAACTCACAATAGACACAGAGATGGACCGCCTAAACTTGTAGAGTGGTGGACAAACTCACAATAGACACAGGGATGGACCGCCTAGACTTGTAAAGTGGTAGACAAACTCACAATAGACACAGGGATGGACCGCCTAAACTTGCAAATAGGTGAACAAATTCACAAAAGACACAGAGAAGTGTGGTCTAAACCACCAGACACGGGGATGGGCGGCCTAAACTTGTAGAAAGGTGGAAAAACTAATATGGTACATAGACGTGGCTAAAAGTACAGAGAAGTGCACAGCCTAAAAATATAGGCGTGTAGGAATTAAAAGTATACAGGTGCACAAGATAAAAACTATAGAGGTGTACAAACTTAATCTATAGAGGTGCACAAACTAAAACTATAGGGGTATGCAAGCCAAAACTATAGAAGTGTACATGCCAAAACTATAAAGTGTACATGCCAAAACAATAGAGGTGTATAAGCCAAAACTATGGAAATATACACGCAAAAACGAGGTGTACAAGCCAAAACCATAGAAATGTACAAGCCAAAACTATAGAGGTGTACAAGCCAAAACTATAGAAATATTCAAGCCAAAAGTACAGACCTGTACAAGCAAAAACTACAGAGGTGTACAATAAAAAGTATGGAGTTGTACACGTTAGAACTATAGAGGCGCACATGCAAAAAGTACATGTATGTAGGTGTGCAAACTAAAAATATACAGGAAAAGATGTGTACAAGCTTTGTACTGCCATAGGTGGTTTGAGAAATTAAAAATGTAGTTAGTTGGACAATCTTAAGGTAAAGAGAGGTTAAAAAAGCTAAAAGTGTACAGGGTGTAAAAGCTAAAAGTATATGAAAGGTGGACAAGCTAAAATATCACGGAGGCGGACTTGCCACTGCTATGGATTGACAGAGAGGTTGACGAAGCACATTTAGCGACGTACATATATAGAGATACTACTTATAGAAAAGGATAGGATAAAACATATACCTAGATGCACCAAAAGCGAATACAGAAAGGTGGACAAATTAAAATCACATGGAAACAGAAGGCTTTGAATCAAATAACGGAAATGCTACAAGAACTGAGATGGGGACAACCTCAGACAAAAAAGATACCTGAACCAAACGATTAGGTGGCATAAACCATACTCAGGTATATCCCTAGAAGTACCTGGATGTGATGGAATTGATGCTCATTGGCAGAGATATATAGAAGCACATTAGTTAATTACTTCGTCTCTTAAGCTGCCAAATGTCAAGGTGGACCGAACAATGGCCTTTTGTCCAACAGGCCTAGTTATTCTTAATTCTGCAGTCCTATCACAATAAAGCAAGCAGGCTGTGATGTGATAACTATGGAGGCAGAAGCAATCTGCGGCATGCGATAGATTTTCTCTATGACGCCAGTTTCCACACGATTATGCCGGTATAAACCTTCCTCCCCCCACTGCTCCAGGCGCACCATACATCCATTCGATAGTTATTGCCTGGTGACGACAGCACAGCCACTAAATTTCTACACAACCCCAGGCGTTGTACAAAACGATTTAAAACCGTGTTTTCACTGAACGTCCGGAAACACAGTATCGGAAAAGAAACTGAAAAAATATGCCCCAGCATTGAACGTAAATGGCGTTCTACACTCGACCTCTACAAAAATTATATGGCTATAGGGTCCAGAAGTCTGAAATAAAAATGCAAGCAAACTGATGATAGCGTTAAAGACGACGGAAATTCTGGGTGGGGTATAATTTTGAAGTGGGTTAAGAATATCTCGGCACCTTAATATAATGGGTGTTATCAGCTCATGTATTTTTATTTCTATTTAGACTTTCTTTCACAAAAGAAGAATGAAAAGAGAACAGATTTCCAATTTCTTTGCTACACGATAAAATATAGCCATTTAGAAACGAAATCCCTGCTTGTATCCACGCCATACGTTCTGAGCAACTGACCATAGAGCTATAACTACAGTTGACTTTATTTTTCATTATTTAACATTGCTGCTGGGAAGTCTTTCTTGAATATGTTTAAAGCACATTTTGGCTGTATAAAAGCTATAAGTAATGGGATTTTCACATTTAAGTGTTTTTACAGACTTTAAACGTCTATATGATTCCTTTTTTTATCTGTTTTTGGATATTATAATTCTTATGTCGAAAGCCCTAACTGCTATAAGGTTGAAATACGGTCACTGTGGCTTTACCCCCAAATGATTCTTTAATTTACTCTTTCGTATGGAGTCAGGACCTCTAAATTGAAGCTTTAGCGAATTACGTAATCATGTCAGTCTTCAAAACGCCTTTGTTCTAATTTTATTTATACCACTGTTTCTGGTAAAAATGATTTGCCATGGTTATAATTCCGCATAATCCGAGCTAGGAGGAAATAATAATCAATTGCTGTTTTACCATTGTACCTTAACCATCACTGTTTTGAGAGAAAGTAAATCTATAAGAAAGTAAATGTAAAATCAATGTAAAATACTACAGCATGGGGAGTGAAGCCAGAGCAGAGACGACAGTTTGATTGTTTATTACAATGCATGATTTGGATGTATCTCTTGACAACTGACCTCTAACAAATTCCAAAAATAGAATAAAATCAAATAAAAATAAAATCATAACTGACGTACCCTGACAAGAAGCCCGATATCACCTGTAATGTATGGCTCTTTAACAGCTATCACACTGTCATCGATATTTTGGTTTTATTATTGTCTTCTATATATATATATATATATATATATATATATATATATATATATATATATATATATATATATATATATATATATATATATACATCATTTGACAGCTGGCAAATGGTAACAATTTTTGCCTTGGCATAGGACCGGTGCCTCGACTGGATGTTTGGAATCAGATTCCATTCATCTCACTAACTTACTGCTTTCGTTTAAGAAATATTTTCCGTTTTTTTTTATTTCAATGTTTCCTTGCATCGGTACTGATGTAGAACGATGTTCTCAATTGATCTTGCAATTAACGAATTACAAGGTTTTCAAAATTCTTGGCTGATAAAGGAAATAAAAGGTGACTCTTTCATATACTGGTTTTCCGACAGTAGTCAAAATATCTTTTTACATGGCATCGGTTTTGGTATTTAATAATTTAGGGTTTAAGAATTCGGTTTAACTGTGCTAATATTTCCATAGATACCTGACAAAATATTTTATGCGAAGTTTGACGTCGTCTTTATCTGGAAAACAGGTGTTATACATTGCACTAAAACAGCACGTTGTGAAATTCATTAACAATCGTCGCTTGTGATATATAAAACTAATGGTAATGGAGAAATATGATCCTGATCAGTAGCACAAGACTTTGTAAAAGTACACATACCGACTGATAAAGGCAAGCAGTAAAGGTTCACATGATACAAATATTGAAATACGAAGCCGATAATTTTACCATGCAGGGCACTGACCAGGTGGAAGGGTCAGATAGTGGGTGGTCACCGCTGTGACTAAAATAGACGCGATGTGGACAAGAGGCTGTCGAGTGTCACATTGCATGGCGATAGGCAGACTGATGTCAGTGTGTTGATTATATGACGGGAAATACCATAGTTCAGCGGCAGGTACTTCTGAGACAACCCGGTACTTTCATTAGTGACACACAGGAAAGCCTATCAGCCATTTATAGACTCAGAGCTGCCATGCTGCCCAGCTATCAGCCAAAGTGCATCTGGGAAAGGCGAAGGTTGCCGATGGAATTTGCAAAGAGAACACTGACGAAATGGGTACTTATTCATGAAGTTCTAAGTGCAGCTGCACAGATGGACATTCTATTAATGTCTTGGGGTTGGCCTATCAGAGACCAGGTGCGCAACCACAGTTCCATAATACACCGACTTCCATCAAGATTACAGGAAAATCAAGCCATTGCAAGTGTATTATATTTTATTAAAGGCCCATAGATGTCGTAACGTAGAAAAAAACATAAACCAGTTTTATTGTATTCCGGGAGAGTTGATTTTTCTCACATAATATCTTGAAAGGATGATATGTTTTCCTATAACTAGGCATCTGTGCTATTGATTCCAGATGCCAAATGTAGGTTTTGGAACTCGCATGACACATACTAGTCTTAGTTGGGAATATCATACGGATCTCTGTGTGAAAGCATTTTAAAATCGTAATCGGCCTTTCAAGTCGAGGACATAGCAAAAAGGAACAAAAACTAAATCTGAGCTGAAACATGGGCTGTCTGAAAAGTAGCCAGGTGCTTTTATTTGAATCACGTATTCTACTCATGCGCACTGATGCCTGCTCGAAAACCGTTCCTTGTCTATTTCCTAAAGATGTATTTGCAGCTTGAGAGATGGCCATTAAGTTGCATTAAGATGATGTACAGTAGTCGTCAAAGTACCCTCTTCCTGGGCCGAAAACATGCCCAAAATCTTTAGTCTTGGGCCCTTAAATGCAAAATCAGCATCATGATTTTTTTCTTTGATTGTTGTTTTTCGCCGTGCTCAAGAATATTTCACTTATACGACGGCGGCCAGCATTATGGTGGGTGGAAACCGGGCAGAGCCCGGGGAAACCCACGACCATCCGCAGGTTGCTGGCAGACCTTCACACGTACGGCCGGAGAGGAAGCCAGCTGGTCTTGAACTCACAGCGACCGCATTGGTGAGAGGCTCCTGGGTCAATACGCTGCGCTAGCGAGCTAACCGACTGAGCCACGGAGGCCCCAGCATCATGATGACAACAAGACTTATAGTAGGCGTACAGTGAGGGCAATGTTAGTATATGTGAGACATAAACTCTGTCCGAATTGCTTACACACGTTTCTTGTATATACATGTACGTGGATTTTTTTTTTGAATTGGCATGTCTAGTGACTGGTCATGCTATAACGGTCACTTCATGCTGTTCTCTCATTTTAAGTGATAGGGAAATTGAAGATACCTTCAGCAGAGAGCACCGATGATAATGAGTTGTATGTAGTATTCTGATAGTGGTAACTATATTAATGTCACATAACATGTTTCCTTTCCGGCCTTACGTGGGAAAATCTGAGGATGGTCGTGGGTTTCCCCTGGGCTCTGATCGGTTTCCCCCCACCATAATGCTGGCCGCCGTTGTATGAGTGAAATATTGAGTATGGCGTAAAACATCAATCAAATAAAATAAATAAAGAACATAACATGTTAAATTTTCCTCTTCTGTATGCTAAAATATCGGCACATTAATAACATTCACTGGATAACTTCATCCATAGATGAATCTGATGGGCAAAAGGCAGAAAGCAAATTATTTTCCATCAGTTATAATGTTAGTGATGTCATTATGGCATTATATATTTTCTGTTGTAGAAACAAAACAACCACTTACAGACCGAAAATGTATACTCTGGTTAAAATGAAGATACACGTTCCTCGAATTTTTCGAATTTTTCGCTTGAACTGGACGTTGGTCAGTGAAAAAGTGTGGAATACGCAAATGCTGGCACAGCAGGAGCGGGCTCATCATGCATTGGACTGATAATGTCCAGATTACCTCAATGAGGGTTTTAAATGTCTGTGTAAACGCTTATATAAACGCGCTCCTATGAGCAAGGCAGAGCAACGAGGAACAAGGAAGCGAAAATGTCGACTTGTAAAGTTGGGTTGAGCAGCTCCTTTGCGCCCAAACTAATTCAGTGATTGACCGCGCGGTCTTGGCGCCTGAATTTCGTTGACGTCCGTGCGATAGGATAAAATTAAGGTGTGTGAGCCGTGAGGAGAGCAATGAGACGACGGCTATCCTACCTACCTGGCCAACGCTGAACAACGCCAGACAACGTTCACCCAAAGAGGGGATATGCTGTCAGTATGAAGCAATCCGCTTCTAACCCTCTTCTACCACAGCAGCCTGCAGAGGAGAAGAAGGCTTGTCTGCCATCTCCCAACAAGGCCGTGACCAAACTCCAGCTCGCCCCGTGGCTTTGGGTAGGGGTGCGTGATTACAAGATGGTTGAGATTCTACAATGTCCCCACCCAAGCTCCGAGGCGGGCTTGACGGCGCGTCAGCCGTTATCAAACGGCTGGCGTATCTCCACTCTGACTACCCCTGACGGCGCCATGTTCGCCCACGTGAAGAAATGGAGAGCATACCGACCCGACGGTCCGCTCTACCCGACCAAAGAAGATGTCACCCTCGACTACCTCACCCACTGGCAAATCCTGGCATCAGCCATCCTCGACATCGACATGTTGCTGGTGACAGCCGAGGAAGAAGAGTCTGCCGGTCCCGGCTGTAGTACCGGCGACGGTGGGGACGTCTGCGATGAAGACAACGTGAAGGCGGAGCAGCCGAATTTGGCTTTGCTGAAGTCAGAGCTTGAGGCGGCGCTGACTAACTTGCTGTAGAATGCTTAGGACGTGACTCTCCAACCTCACCTCTTACAGTTGCAGTACAAAACACACGCTGCTGTCTCGACAAACAACACCCGGGCCCGATCGACCCGACTTCCCTTCCTCCCTTGCAACAGGACCGAGAGCCATCAGCATCGTGGACGAGACCCGTACCCGTTACCTCAAAGAGGGAGCCGTGCTCGTCAATTTCATGCCCCAGGCTCGCACGGCAGCATCACTACCGTTGATTAGGAAGGGCTTAAAGCAGCAATTGCGTCAGTTTTTGAACGACACATCTATCAAGTAGTCTAACCCTGAATTTGCCCAGATATACGTGGAGTATATGACAGACAACCTACCTAAGCCCTCCATGACCGGACAGGACAATCCTGCAGACGAGTAAGTGCTATTAACCGTTCCACCCAGACCACTTTTTGCTCGTGTCGGTCATACAACTACTTACCCCTTGCCGTGGCATACGGTGATCATTTTACTCATGTGTTTTACAGGAAGGGTGCGAGTTCTGAACATAGACCATTGCCAAGACTTTCATATCGGTGATTCATCCACCATCGTCACTACCACTACGAGACAATTCTCACGATAAAAAAAGTTAAAGAAAATTTGTTAAAAAATTTGTTGAAATTAAAAAAAAAAATGCAATAAAGAAAAAATAGAGAAAAATGTTTGAACGTTGAATTCCCGTTCTTTATGTTGGTTATTTCTCATCTGTACAGTGTGCGTTATTTTTCATTTCTTTATTTATTTTTCTTGGCTATGGGTCATACACCGTAGGTCAATTTTTGATTGATGGCTACATGGCTCGGTCGGTGACGGCACTAAAATGACGGTGTCTGCTTTATGTCTTTTTTGTCTTTCCCAGGTGGATGCCGTCACCGACCTTCAAGGCTACGCGGGTGTACTTCACAGTATGTTTGCGGATGGTATTGTCAATCAGGGACGTCTGTAGGCTGTGCGAGCTTACACTGAAGACGTCTGCCAATATGTCAATGATCCCCAGCCCATTCAGCAGTATTATTTAGAGATTGTTCGCTTCACGTTAATGTACGAAGTACGATTACCCTCCAACCACGCTGAGTCACTACTCTATAGACGCTCCGTGTTAAATGCATGTACATTGCTGTAAAAAAAACAAAACAAGATGCATTGTTCAGCCCTTGCTCAAGCCAGCCTGACAACATGGACTCAAAGTGAGTCGGCCCTTGTGTCGGCTTGGCTGGCCCAGCAGGACACGTACACGCTGCAACTTCCCGTTGTATCTGCAAATGGACGAAGGCAAAGAGCTTCTGAACAGACCATTAGAGGTATTTTTAAAAGACAACGGGGTGTTCTTCTTTCACACGTTTAACGAGACCAAATGGTTCGTGGTAGAACTGTTTAACTGTAATTTGAAAGGACGCACGTACAAATATTTTGCCGCTCACAGCACTCAGCGGTACCTGGATGCCTTACCGGCGCTGGTCGGCGGCTACAATCGAGCCTATCACCGGAGTATACGGGGGCCCCCATCGAAGTCACCACCCAGAGCCAGAAAGAAGTGTGTCAAGCACGGAAATGTTCCGAGGAAATGGAGCGCGGAAATGTTTCGCATCGTCCGCACCCACCCTCATCAGCCTGGAGGACTTGAACGGGGAAAGGTTGCTCGGGACGTTTTAAGAGACCGAACTGCAACCGGTGACAAATGCGGCAGACAAGCTTTATCAGGCGGGGAAGATCTTAAAAAGAGAACCTCACCGAGGAGAACTGTACTGTTGGGTGAATTGTTTCGACTATCCACCCAGCTTTAGTTCTTTTGTGCCGGCCACGGACATCAAACGTATTTAACCCCGAGGATGATGGGGGTGACTGTCACTCCCTATCGACCTACCTCAAGGGATGGCTCGGTGGGTACAAGGCTTGCGCGAGAATAAAGGCACCGTGGCAGCCGTGCTCAGAGTTCTGTTGTACATCGGAGTTTTAGTGGGTGGATTAGTCGCGGAAGTCAGCGTGCAACTCCTGCAAGATCAATCAGCCATTCATTTTCTACAAGGGCAATTGAACAAGACGTTTCTCCGTTGGTCCGGGAAGCCTCCACCCCGCTACCCACCACGGCGTTTACCGCCGAGCAGGACGCGTCCAAGCCATCACTCCCCGTTTGAATTTTACGGGATCTCCCAGAATTCCTTAATTCCTCCGGCATCACCGACCATCTCTCCCTAACAACACTTCGATACCGATCACCGTTTCCACACCCGTCTATTCTTCACCCAACACGTCGCGGCGCGGTAGCAGCAGCAGCAGCAGCAGCAGTAGCAGTCCGTCTACCTCGCCCTCCGCCCGCGGTGAAGGCGGCGGTGACCACAACGGCCTCCCACACTGTACCTCACCCTCACCAGTACGACCAGCCGAACTGACTCACCCAGCTTCTGCATCCATGGATACTCGATGGGAGCATCCGTTAACGAGGTGTGGAAAGTCCGTGTTTGTTAAACGATTGGTGGAGCAAGCTCAAGCTCTCATTCACCCACCCCCCTGCATACCGTAGTCTCTTGTTACGGGGAGCGGCAGCCGTTGTACACCACGTTACTCAACGTTCCGTTTGAAGGTGTGTCTAGCCCGTCAGCATTCGACCCGGGGGAGTGGACGATTTGATGGCCTAAGCGGACGAACGCATGACAAAACTCCAAAGGTAGCCACCACCGCAATATCAGCGTGGAGTACATCGTGCAGAACTTGTTCAACAAAACCAAAAATCATCGTACCATCAGTCTGAACGCACACACAAAAAAACCCCGCGAGACGCCTCTCATATTACCACGATGTCTAAACAGATGGCTCCGGACGCAGTAGATGCGCGAGGCGTTTGAGGATGCCACTGGCGAACCTCGCGGGTATTTGCTAGTGGATTTCAAGCAAGCTTCACCCGACCACCTGAGACTTCGCACTCACAATCTCCCCGGGGAGATTCAGCACGCCCACCTGCCCAAGTCATAAAACTTCGTACGCACGATCTTCCGAATAAGTTGTTTCCTAGTAATCCACCCGCGATGTCACGCCGGCTCCAACGTGACGGCCCCTTGCTATCCCTGCTGGCTCGAACCACCCCCGACATTCGACGCGCCGTCCTACGCGGCAACGATCCGGGTTTATTTCGGCGTTCGTGTGAATGTGCCAAGAATGTGCTAAATGGAAGCGTCCCACTATAGCGGGCTCAGAATGGGAAGTTACAGCGGCACAAGACGGATCTTTGCACCTTGGTGAAGAAAAGTGTTCCCCTGGATAAGAAAGGATGGATTTTTCAACGCAGTGGTCTCATTGGAGCGCTGCTCATCTCCCTCCTCACCGTGGCCCCAGCCCTCATCAGTAGCATCATTAAGAGCATAGATGGGAGGTAATGCAGCATGCCAAGAAAATGGCATTGGTCGAGCCGGGGCTCTTAGACACGTTCATGCGACCACCACCCCTCTTCCCGTACCCCGTGCCCAGTACTGTTAAAGCCCTCAACGCGCTCGACCATGATGGCATCGATCCTCCACGACACGACTCTCTCGGACGATGAGAAAATACAGCGGTATCACCACACCCTTCAAAGGTACTGTGCGTTTGAAGAGCAATACCAAGCCACGCAGCAGTTTCAGCCTGCGTCTAAAGCAGCTAATGAATTTGCCGTTCGATTGGATCATTGGGCCGGTGGATCTTGTGCATATCGGTGCCGAGGATTTACATGCCACCACATTAAGGCTGTACCTGTACACGGACATTGTCGAACCGTGTGCGGTGGTAGACACGCTGGCGCCGCTGCTGCGGCTGGTCACCAGGAAAAGGAAAAACCGGCAGCACATCTCCGACGGCCTTCCAACACGTGGAATACTCCCCCGTGGGGCGTAAGCATTTCTCGTCTGTGGAAATTGATATTAGGGACGACACGGGCCAACCCGTCGCATTTGAACGCGGTAAAGTGGTGCTGACACTTCACTTTAGACAACGACGCGCATTACCTTTGCAATCAGCGTCAAAGACAACCCCGCCATGTACCGATCCTACATCGACTATTACACCAAGCAAGCTGGTGAAGGTGAGTTTACCTGTGTTTCGGGGTGCAGTTGTACAGCGAGGTCACGGCTTGCTCGACAGTTCTATCACAAAACGTGTGGGACGAGGGAGTGCCAGTGAGCCAGGCCTTAAAACTACGCGCTCTGGAGGGAAGAAGCCAAAGCCAATTGCTATACACAGCGCAGGATGCTGAGCAAGATGGACAGGGTGAGAGGGGAATCTATAAAACGGAAGGTCCGACGCACCGCTCCCACTCGTCACCTGCACGCAGGACCAAAAAGATACGCCGCTGCTCGTCTTCACATGCCCGTTTGGCTCAGAAGACGTACGCTCTCCAAGCCAACCTCGACTCACAAGGCCTCGCTCCGCACCGGTTATTTTTAGTTATCGCCATGGCTCTCCTCCTCGTCGAGTGTAGCCCTTCGGTCAGCAGTGACTTTGATTTGTGGACGTTACCGCCTGCCGACACCATCATTCGAGAACGTCGCTGGGATGCCCACAGTCCATCGCCAGCCTGAGCAACGTGGAGCCCGTTGAATTTCTCATCACCAACGCGGACGGTGACACCTACATGGACTTGGCCAACACCATGTTGTACGTGAAGGCGAAAATCATCCACGGGGAGGGAAAAGTTGTGAAGGTTGGGAAGAGTGTAGGTCCGATTAACCTATGGCTGCATTCGCTGTGGCAACAGGTCGACGTCTCCCTGAACGACAAACTCATCACCGCTTCCACCAGCATGTACCCGTACCGTGCCTACTTATAGACGTTGTTGTCTTACGGCGCAGAGGCCAAGGACACCCAGCTGTCCTCCGCCTTGTGGTTAGCTGACACCCCAGGGATGTTTGACAGAACGGATGAGACCAACACCGGGTTTACAAACGGCTGCAGCTCACGGCCCAAAGTCTGTCGGTTGACATACTGAAACGCCTGCACTGCGACATGTATCTGCAACGGCGTCACCTGCTGAACAACTTGAGCGTCCACATTCGACTCACTCCGTCAAAGCACGCGTTTGCCTTGATGTCTATTGAGGAGGGTGCTAACTACAAAACCCGCTTGGTATTCAATTGGGGCATTTGAAAGCGTTGGCCAAAGCTCCTGTGCTGACCCAAGTATTTCCCCGTGCCCAATAACCATACCGCCATCAACGAAAAAATCCTCTTTCTGGGCAGCTTACCGACACGTTTAGTGGTGGGATGCTTGAGCAACATGGCTTTTGACGGGAGCTACGCTAAAATCCCGTTCTTTTTCCAGCACATGTACGCAAACTTCGTCGCCTGGCATGTCGGCGGACGCCAAGCCCCTGACACCCGACTCTGAGACCGGGGAAAGTATTTCACGACGAGGGGAACTCCATCCTTCGCACCACAACACGCTGTTTTGTTTCGACTTGACCCCAACCTCCACGACAATCACCAACTGAACCTGGTTTAGAAAGGTGATTTGCGTCTGGAGATGCGGTTTGCCAGGCCACTGCCCGAAACCATTAACGTGGTGTGCTACGCCGAATTTAACAATATCATAGAAGTAGACAAAAGCTGAAACGTGCTCTGTGACTTCGTCAGTTAAAAAAACATGGACATGGTGCAACTGCGACGTGTGCTACAGGCAGACGTGTTTACCCGGACCGTGCTGGGAGATGTCTACGCTCAGGACCACCTCTCTCACCAAGTGACCAACACACCCTGGACTTGCGTCATCAACACAGACACGTGCCTCCGCCCAGGACAAGATTGGGTAGCCGTCCTCATAGACGTGTGCCCAGACCCACCGCGTCTCTGGGGAGAATACCTGATTTGTACTGACTGCCACCCCTCCATACCGATATCACCGATTAGCTCAACCCGAGAACACACCAATAGAGGTGGAATGATCGGCAGCTGCAGAGTCTGGACACGGCCGTGTGTGGGCAATATTGTGTGTATTACTTAACCCAACGGGCTCGAGGTCGTCCCATGGACACTATTGTACTTACGTTGAATTCCTCGCGCACGACGTACGATAATGACTTAATGGTATTCGATTGGGTGGATGGCCAATTTGGGGTCCAGCCCCCGTTTTTTTATCACTCCACCAGCCAGTTGGCTGTAATAACGATCTTTCCATGTTTTGTTTTGTTCCTGTTCGACATGTTATGAAATAAAAAAATAAAGAGAAAATGACACTCGCATACAGTGGTTTTTGATTTATTTTAAACTTCACGGCAATACCATATAAGTGGCATACATAAACGCCGATGATAGTCAGGTCAAATATCCAGGTAGTCGTCGCACTGTCTGGCAGCACTTTGCGCTTTCCGTAAAAATAATTAAAAGCTTCTTTTATTTGTATAATTTCTTACATACCTTTGCCTTTGTTTTGGAAATGGATCTTGCGATTATCGACTTGGAACGCCCTTTACGGACTACCAATGGTATATGAATGTCGGACTTGACGCTTATATTTGTGCTGCGTGTAGGAACACATACTGTTTCCCCGCATACGCATACCTCGGTTCACACCACTCGCGCTATGGTGGTTGCAGAACACGGGGAGGTAAACGTCCTTGTCCACCCCTCGAGCGTTAACGCCTTCGTGGGAGAACAAGTATTGGATTTTGCGATTATCGACTTGGAACGCGCTTACCGGACTACGAATGGTATACGAATGTCGGACATGACGCTTATATATACTGTTCGACAAACCGCCTTAGCAATAGTATGCCTTCGAACACAAACTGACGATAGCGTCACCAGGGCACTCGACTTTGAAGAGCCCGGGAGTGCGTTTATCAAAGCCGTAGTGGTCCCGTCGAGGCAACCATTTGTCCCGCTCCGCCTCGTATACCGCCTGCACCTCAGGTTTAACCATGGATTCCCAGTTCGGGTCAGATCGGGTCATGTACGCGGAATCCGTCTCACAGTATTGCCAATCAGCCTTCTCAAAAAAACGAGCCATAAAATCATAGAAAAACTCCAACATACGGAGTTTGGCGTATTGGTACACCATACATCCTTTTTGCAATTGTAGGTTGTAACAAATGGTCCTCTTGCTGCTCGCCACTTCGAAGGTGTCGTCATCGATTTGGTCGACGGTACAGCACTGTAGACTCTCCAGTAACTGTGGCGTCTTCGGCAGGTCACGGATTTTCACATCCACATGCTGGTCTTGGTTTGTCACGGTTTTACCATAGCCAGAATTTCCTAACAACTTCATCGTTTGCCTGACGACAGCCTTGGAAGGGTCGGTGTCCCCTTCTGGCCGAGCTTGGGTGATGGCGTCCGCAAATTTTTGGAAAGCTCGCTAGGGCGTGTACTCCATCACTTGGTAGACGCGGGTCATTACCAACCCGGGAGCTAGGTACCATTGCAACAACTGGATAGCCAGCAGAATTTCCGTACAGCATTCGCCTGAAACCGGCATAATGTCATTAACCCGAGCGAACTCCGCCATAGTGGGGCCTATGTCCTCTCGGATGACATCGATATTTCTAAATATGGGTGGACATTCCGCAAAGTCTGGTTTGAGATGATCCGACACGTGGATGTCGCTTTCGACGAATCCAAACAACCGGCCTTGGAAGACAGCATCCATCAGCTGAGCCTGTGTCTTGGGCTGTCGCTGTGACGGGGGTAAGCCATACCGCTGCAGGAAGGCGCGCTAGGCCGGGTTCGTTCTCTGCAGGCCGAGAAACTCCCACTCCCATATGGATTTTAGCTTCTCCCCCTGGGACTGGACGTACGCTTCGTCGTTGTCCACTTCCCGGAGCAAGTCTTGTCGTGTCAGCCCTCGCCGGTCGTTGTAGTACAGCTCACCCTGTCGTGGATGATTCAGGTGACAGCCGTGGTAGTGGTTATAGCAACCGTGGAACTGGAAGACGGTGTGACGTCCATCGATGTGGGCAAACCCATTGGCGATCAGCAATCGTTTCTCCGTATGGTTGAGCCGGTGGCGGATGGGAATCCCCGGCTGGTGCTACTGCCAGTCCAGCCATTTTTCGAACTCAACGATCCGCTGACAGAGCTTACCTCCCAGTATACGTTTCACGTCTCGTTCGTGGCAACGATGGAAAACGATGCTCTGCCCGCCCACGATGTTTTTCTTCAGGCAGTCGTGCATGTCTTTGTCTTTCTCACCACTGAGCGTGAACATGGAGCGGAAATCGGGAAACTGGTATGCTAATACAGTCTGAAGAGCTCGGCGTTCATGGTTTGGTAGAACGCCACCATCTTCTCCGCCGCCCCCATGAAGGGGATCACGTCCAGGTTGTTCTACCACCGCAGCAAGTCTTTTACTGTACGCATGCCGTGCACGGCTGGTGGGTGAGATCGTTATCTAAAGCCTGGCGGGGTGGGAGCACCGTTTCCTCCAGCCGGGCGAGAGAGTCTATGTAGCTGTAACAAAACTTACCTTTGGTGACGCTACAGTCGCAAGCTTTAACCCACTTGTCGTAACTGTAACTCGAATATCCAGAAATGTCAACTGCGGCGTGCTGAGGGATATGTGATTGTTGTTACGCTTGATGAAACACTCCAAATCACCGGCCTTGACCAGATGGGGGTAAAGTTGTTGCTTGATGAAGTTCAGGTCATAGTTGGCCGAGTTGTACCACTTCCAGATAAATTAGGTGGTGATGTCGAGCCTGGTTCTCTCACTTTTTGGGGTCGGCTTTGTCTAGATGCACGGCCAAACACCGAAACAAACACAAATGGTCCTTATAAGGTCCATGAGCTCCTCCACTAGCGTCTGCAGCCCCTTGTCTCCCGCCAAGTAAGGCGGTAACATTAACCTGCCCTCACCGATGGGCTGATGGGGTAGTTTGTGAACAAAAAGAAACACTTTAGGCAATAGGTCTACGATCCATTTCGTGTTGAGCCGTTGTTGCTGCGCCCAGATAGGCCTCCATGGCTCCGAGATCGCTGAGCCGGTAGTTGCACAAGTTCTGCACCGGCCTGCCACAATGGAATTGCTTGCGGATGGAACGCCAATCCTGCCGATACAGTTGGCGTATGTCATTCTCGCTGGCACTGCTAAGCAGGAGATAGTCCAGGGGGTTGGGTTGGTTCGGGGTTCGACTCTATAAAAAGAGTAGAGTAGAGTAGAGCATAGTATAGTATTGCATAGTAGAGTAGAGTAGAGTATTGTATAGCATAGTGTAACTATAGTATAGTATATTATAATATAAGGGGCCTCCGTGGCTCAGTTGGTTAGCGCGCTAGCGCAGCGCAATGACCCAGGGGACTCTAACCAGTGCGGTCGCTGTGAGTGCAAGCTGGCTCATGCTGGTTTCCTCTCCGGTCGTATGTGGGAAGATCTGTCAGCAACCTGCTGATGGCCGTGGGTTACTCCCGGACTGTGCCCGGTTTTCATCCACTATAATGCTGGCCGCCATCGTATAAGTGAAATATTCTTGAGGAAGGCGGCAACGTTACACGGCGTGAAACACCAATCAAATAAAAAAGTAAGTAAATTATAATATAGTATAGTATATAGTATGGTAAAGTACACTATATTTATAGTCTATACACTACAGATGAGTATAATATAACTATAGTATAGTTTAGTATACTATAACTATAGTAGGGTAAAACTATGGTAGAGTATAATATAACTATAGTATAGTCACATTCCATTTAAAAATATGGGCTTAGATTAATCATACAGCGCCATCTGTGATGTCCAGTAATTATTATTTTATTCAGTTGGAGCCTCCGTGGCTCAGTTGGCTAGCGCGCTAGCACAGCGTAATGACCTAGGAGTCTCTCACCAATGCGGTCGCTGTGAGTTCAAGTCCAGCTCATGTGGTCGTCGTAAGTGGGAAGGGCTTCCAGCAGCCTGCGGATGGTCGTGGGTTTCCCCCGGGCTTTGCCTGGTTTTCTCCCACCATAATGTTAGCCGCCGTCGTATAAGTGAAATATTCTTGAGTATGGCGTTAAACACCAATCAAATAAATAAATAAATAAATTTTATTCAATTTTACGTATAAAAGACACCAAATCCAGAGAATATGGCCACAGAAACGTGTTAAACAACACATAGGTAAAAAATTAATCTTATAACTTGGAAGCATACGGTTATGTAACACTCACTGTGCCACTTCAAAAGCAGTTCACCAGTAAATCTCAAGTATCGAAAATTGAACCATTCATAGTACGAAATACGGCATGTGTTTATACTGCATCGTATGATAAATACGTCAGTTTTAGTCGAAGGCCTTCAGACTTAGTGTTATGTTGAACACAAAACATCACATGAGTTCTGCAAATACACCTAGGCTATCTGGAAAGCTGAAAATTACTCAAATCCAACAGGCATCGCTGACATCGATTTGACAACAGGCACTTTCCTAGGTAATATTTTGCGGGATGAATTTCTTCACCCACCGTGTTTGAAACCAGAGAAATCACGTGGTCTCTAGGTTTTGGATTGTCTTATAGAATAGCTTATAATTTCATACAGTTATCTGTTGGTATCGGCATGCATACCTTTTCATGAATGTGCAGAAGCAAATAGCGTCGGGCGATTACCTGATGAGCATTATTGCAAGTGGGCTTAGATTAGCCATACAGCGCCATCTATGATGTCCAATTTTATCCAGAGAATATGGCCACAGAAACGTGTTAGGCAACAATATAGGTAAAAAAATAATCTTTTAACTTGAACACTGGACTATTCATAGTACGACCTACGTCATGTATTTATACCACATTGTATGGTAAATATGTCAGCTTTAGTCGATGGCAACGAATACACTTTCGCTGATATTGATTTGACAACAGGCATTTTCCTATGTTATATTTTGCGGAACGAATTTCTTCACCCACCGTGTTTGCAACCAGAGAAATCACGTGGTCTCTAGCTTCTGGATTGTCATATAGAATAGCTTATAATTTTACGCAATTATCTGTTGCTGTTGGCAGTCATACCTTTTTATGTATGTGCAGAAGCGAATAGCGGCGGGCGATTATCTAGCGAGCATTATGGCATCGAGAAGCGACGAAACGAATTGCCGAAATTTAGGTCTGACAAGCTCGCGAGAATGTCCCAGAGTTCGGTAAAAACCCGGCAGCTATCGTCTCCCACATTGTCAAGCTCTAAGTTGTTTACATGTTTTAAACACGATTAACTGTTTAATTGTCATTAAAAGTGATTTTACCAAGTAAAATGAACAAAACAGAACAAGTTCAACACAGCCAAGAAAATCTGCCAACCCATTTTTCGCGCTTTCGGACAATAAAACAACACGAACCGACCACATTCGGTTTAAACATGTGGGCTTAGATCAGGCCCACACAGCCATCTGTGATGTCCAGTAATGATTATTTTATTGAATTTTACATAGAAAGGCACCAAATCCAGAGAATATGGCCACAGAAACGTGTTAGGCAACGTATAGGTAAAAAATAAACTTATAACTTGGAAGCATACGATTATGTAACACTCGCTGTGCCACTGCGAAAGAAGTTCACCAGTATCAAGTGTCGAAAATTGGACCATTCATAGTACGACATACGGCATGTGTTTATACTGCATCGTTTGATAAATATGTCAGTTTTAGTCGAAGGCCTTCAGGTCTAGGGAAGAACGTAAATAAAACTATTGTTTAACGTCATGTGTGACTTACCCTGCCGTGTTCACCACGTCGATGGACTTGCCAATCCCACCACAGATAAAATGTCTTTCCACACCCTTCGCATGGATAGACCCGCTCGGGCTTCTTCCCGTGCACCTGCTGGCGAACGTCCGGGCACACGTGCTGCACGAGAACCTCTCTCCTTCCGCGTGGTACGTCCGTTCATGCCTCAGCCAGTTGTCCCGTCTGCGAAATGTCCTGACGCATGTTCGGCATATAAACTCCCTCTCTCCTCTTCCTCCTCCTCCTCCTCCTCCTGTACAATCGCATCGTTTCATACTGACAGCGTAGCGTCTCTCTGGGTGAACGTGGTCTTCTAGGTAGGTAGGATAGCTGGAATAGCTTGCTCTCTGCACGGCTCACACACCTCAATTTTATCTCATCCGCGCGGACGTCAACGAAATTCAGGCTCCAAGACCGCGTGGTCACCCATTGGTCCGCTTGGGCGAGAGGGGAGCTGCTCAACCCAACTTTGCAAGCCGACATTTTCGCTCCCCTGTCCGTCATTGGTCTGCCTCGCTCACAGGAGCGCTGGACTCAACGACACACCTCCACAAATGCCTCCACAATGAGTCACGTTCGGCCCCTTATATACTACTATACTATACGGGATGCTTTGTTCACCGCCAGGACCCTGCGTTTGCAGACATACATTATCAAAGACTACAGTAAAGAGAACAAATCTCGAGGGGTTATGACGGGGTGATAGTTGGGAAATGTTTACAAGTAAAGGTGAAATCCGACGTCTGGTCATCTTACACCAGTTAGGGTTTTATTCTGATTATTCATGTAAATGCTTAAATAGTAGCTACTTGTCTATATCCTATAACAAATTTGACTGTTAGGTCAGTGTCATATCTTGATTACAAAAGCTATAATACGGACTAGTCAGCTTTGAGAACTCTCAAGTGGAAAACCTAGCACAAAGACTTATGACGCAGAATACACTGATGTTAATAGCAGTTTTATTACTAGATTTCATTGGTCTAGAATTACTCAAAAATACTTTGTTCTCGTAATATTTAACAACCATAAAATAGAAATAATACAAAGGGACCGGGCCTCGGGGATGCTTACATACCACAAGAACCCTGGTTTATGCGGGCATTCATAAGACTTCAGTATAGTTAGTAAATTAGAGCAGCGAAGACAGTGTAATAGTTCGCAAATGGTCGGAGATAGCCAGTGCAGTTCGATCCCTTGTCCATTTACCTCACTTAGGGTTTTGTCCTAACACTTTTACTGTTAGGCAGATCGTATTATCTAGACTGCTGAAAGCCAAAGACCGATGGCTACTCAGCTTCAAGCACTTTCATGTTAAAAACGAATACCACGATATCAAAGCCAATTTAATCTGTCATCTTGCTTTCTGTTATAGTCTTAGAGGCATGAGAAGATTACTGCCATTAGTTTGTGTAGTAGATATATATTTCCTTTTTGTTTTCTTTTCTTTTATGTTATGGACATAATATTCTTCCATCTCCACCCCCGCCCGCTAGCACAGCGTAATGACCCAGGAGTCTCTCACTAATGCGGTCGCTGTGAGTTCAAGTCCAGCTCATGCTGGTTTCCTCTCCGGCCGTACGTGGGAAGGCAACCTGCGGATGGTCGTGGGTTTCCCCCGGGCCCTACCCAGTTTCCACGACGTAAAACACCAATCAAAAATAAATATTAGAAGAAATTTCAAGGAACAATACTGAGAAATTCGTCATCAGACCTGAATGTATCGTCCTATAAATATGTTCTTTAACACCAGAAACATTGCATCAAACAGGCCTATATATATATACCGTCATTTCTTGGCTGGCATATGTTAGGGCGACGTTCTATTGAATTAAACTGCAATAAAAATGTCTGTTTCCATTATAGGGCAAGTTTTTTACCAACACGCGAAAAGAAGCTGACAGCAGAAACTCCTCCACGTTATCTGTTCTTTATGTCAATTTATAATGTTAAACCAGGAAAGGAAATCAAGTTGAGAACGGTCTTGACATTTGTAATGGTCACTAATGTTTTCAAGAGCCGCCTAATGAACAAGGTTTGTAAAAACTTCTGGCTGTCATGGTGAAGGGTTTGCAGCCGTATTATGCGAGGGTTCGGAGGCTTCGCTAATCAAGGAGGCTGCGCATAGCCATTTTCACGTCATTCACAAAGGAAAAACGACAGGTTACGTCAAGCGAAGACGACGACGATTTTACCACGGTTGAAACCGCTAATAATAAACGTCTATCTGGATAAATGGACAAAAGAAACAACGAATAGCCTTCCCTGGGAATCAATTAATCCTTGGCAACCAAGCGGACAACATGGCAACTGTCTCCAAACGATATTCTGATCGAGCTGTTCAGGACGACTCAGCGCGATCTAGCCCAGGATATTATTAACTTCCATGCTGGTTCACAACGATTACAGCATGCGAACTTTCTTTTAAGATGCCCAGGTTTCTTCAAATCTCCTTCACTTGTTTTACAAGAGATTTCCGTGAAATGCATATTTGGATATGAAGGGAAAGGCCTGTATTACGTACCTTGCAGATGAATCACTTTATCGATTTACTACATTAACTTAAAATTGAGATGAAGATAACAATTACCACTGGCCGTTTGAGGTTTGGTTCAATCACACGGGACTGCTGTTAATAACAATATCTTACCACGGTATAGATGTAATGTAGTTGATATAGCCTTAGATCACATTTATTCGTGATTTCAATGATTTCACTAACCTTCGCCAGCCATTAGCAATAAAGGGATGATGAAGAAATGCGCAAATCTAATGTTTAATACGTTTCATATTGCGAGATGCCCAAAACGTGTCAAGTAAAACATTGCTAAGTTACGAATAATGCATTGGTCTCAATCGAAACATTGACGATCTCAATCGAAACATTTTTGAGTTCGCATTGAAACATTGAAATAATAGTAAAAAAATGGCGCACCACAGACCAATAAGGTCGCGAGCTCGAATCCAGGTCTCGCTGCTTCTCAACAGTAGGGTGGTCAGGTACCCGGTGAAAGGCTGTGATTTACTTAGGGTACAAGTTTTCTTCAACCCTTAAATCTGATCACCGTTATTTAAGTGAAAAACAGGACGGATTCATACAAAGAGAAGCGGTCAACAGTTTTCAGTGATGTAGGAAAGACGCAAGGCATGCTCCAGGCGAGTGAGCGAAACCAGTACAAAAACCGCGCAAACTGCTAGAATATAAATTGTCGATGATACAGTATGTATCTCAGTTGGGCTTTGATTGCAAGTGTTCATATATCCAAAGTGACGATCTAATTCAACACGATGAATATACAATCCCTTGCCTCGGGTTAAGCAGGAATAGACTCAATCATGAAGCAGAGCGCCAGAGATTCAGGGCGCTCTGTCCATAATTACTTACAAGAGAAATGTACTCATTGTAGAACTTAAGAAACTTAGAGTGAAGGCGTTTGATGAGATAACCCTGACACCCAGGTTTTTGCAGTAATAACTTGTGACGTTGATTGAAACCCCTCACATACCACACAGGGTCTTACAAATGCTACAAGGCGAGATATGTACACGCCATATACATAGTATATTGCTTCAGTATATTGCTGTCCAAGTAAGGATAATTTACAATCTCCAAAAGTCTATTTCTCCTGTAAAGTCCGCGAGAAAGGAAATGAGCACGCCTTTAAACACTAATAAACTATAAAATAAATAAACATTAAATACAATATTTTCGAGCTTACACCAATTTACGTCTACTGAACACATCAAAGGATGTGCAAACTCTAATGCGTGACATATCCTCAAAAGGGAAAACCAGTGTCAATTAACTAAATTCATGTTTTAGAAAGCATGATGTTTGTCAGTCCGATATTCTGAAGTGTTTCTGTGATTCTGGCGTGCGTACCAGTGTGGGAATCTTTTCTCCATGGCACGGGAAGTTAACCTAAAGAGGCACATGTCGTCATTGTTGTAGACTGCCACACGTCTTGAGCTTGATTTGATTCTGTTGTAAGAATCATTCCATCGACTGAGTCTTCGAGATCTCTCTGAGATCCTGTCAGTAGTCCGGTGCCTTCTGGGGAAGACAATCGTCACAGATTTCTCTCTACACTGTCTTACCAGACCAACACATATAAAAGATTATTGAACAGTGTGTCCATTATCAGTACTGCATCGTCTGACTGCAAGGAAACTAAGCAAAGCCAATTGCTTGTAAAATCAATTTTCCTCTGCTCTAAATACAGGCTTTTGTTGAATCAAAAGAAAAGCTTCTAGGTAAGTCGATACAGGTATGTGGTGACCTTTCTGTACAATCTGTGGATACGTACACGTTATATGACCGTAGTTACAACCAGCCGTTGAGACGTAATAGGATACCCTCCCCGCTCCAAACAATCATTAACCTGCCTTACTTCATTATCCTCGATGATCATTGTACACGTATGGTATCATACATTCGGTATACACTTCCAGGTGCAATTACGTGTAATTACAGGTGTATCAATATGATTTTATCTGAATTGTACACGTAAAAATGATATTTGTACCTATAAGTAAGTACTCATAATACGTAATGCTTTCTCAGCTGAACCTCCAGAAATATAATATAATTTGACCTGTAACAATTTCTTGAGGTAAATACTGTCAGTTATTGGGTTTATATACCAAACATCAGTACACAAATAGGCCTACTGTGTATTCCTTATCATTGTAAACAGTTTGTGCATTACCAGGTAGAAACTGGTGGACTCCCTTAGACAACGGGGATGTGGTACTTCAGTTTGGCGTTTGTTGTCTTGAGTACAAACCTGTCGTCTGGCCTCTTGAAATAAATGACCAATCGGGGGTCAGAAAGGGTTGCATGTGACCTCTCACCTCTTCTGCGTCTTCGTCAATATGTATCGATCCATATACGTCTTACAGTAAATTCCATGGGGAATTTTCCTGAGGATAGGGATCTAACCTGCTTATCTCTGCTATCCCCCAAGTTAACGGCCTCTGTGATTATCGGAGAATTGAAGTAAAAGTTTGGCATTATTTCTGTCATTATCATCCTGTCAATAGACTGTGGTCTCTTGTCCGGCTGCGGGATGTCGCTTTCAGCAAGCCTCTACCAGCTCATTGTCAGCAGTAATGAGGATACCAGGATCAAACATAAATAAGTAATATGTGGCCTCCATGTTTTCACAACAACGTGGCAGCAAGACGATATCTGTTCATTCTTTTTCCGAGAAGACAACCTAAGAACACACAAATGTACCTTTCATCATTCACAAATTCGATACACTATGACAAAAGAGGCCTTTTATTCTCGATAAATAAGTAATGGATTGTGTTATCTCCAAACTATTTCGCACTGATTGCAAACATGTGCACAAAAGTTATTTATTCCGGGACATTACCTCTTTGATGAAAAGTGACCTTGAATCAACATGCCGAAGCAAAATAAGAGGTTTTAGTCGTCTGTCACGTGATGTTTCCTTTGCTGATTGGTTTACTCGGATTATGTTTTCCAATCTTATAGACTGTACTGAATTAATACTGCGTTTAAGGTATTGATTTAATTGATCTTTACAAGTTCATTACGTGGGACATATCGTGAAGAGTTGTGTACTTTATCGATTACAATGACAATTTTGTTATTGATATCTATCGTTATTTTGTGCCTACAGGTTGAATTATGTTGCCTAATTTCGTTATTGTGTGTCGATAAATAACTCGATGTGGCCTTGTTTCAATATTTTGTGCCTACAGATGACTTGAATGTTGTTGCCTAATTTCGTTATTGTGTGTCGACAGATGACTTGATGTGACCATATTTCGTTATTGTGCGTCATCAGATGACTTGATGTGACCATATTTCGTTATTATGTGTCGACAGATGACTTGATCTGGCCATATTTCGTTATTATGTGTCGACAGATGACTTGATGTGGCGATATTTCGTTATTATGTGTCGACAGATGACTTGATGTGGCCAAATTTCGTTATTATGTGTCGACAGATGACTTGATATTGCCTAATTTCCTAACTGTGTGGCGAGAGATGACTTCATGTTGTCACGTTGCCACAGATCCGTTTGACATCGTTTAATACCACTCTATACGTCGGTGCATCTCTAGATCAGCTGTCCCACATTCGTGCGGTTAATACCTTATCATCCGGCAATTGCCTTGGGCTTAATGATTATGATGTCACCCGAGGTAATGAGTTCTTGCCGTCGAAAAGAGCTCACGCAGTTTAAAATTATAAATTAGAAAGGTTTTTGCATGGATATGAACTTTCAACACATCCATGTTTAGAACTTGTGTTGTTACATGTCATTGACTAAAAGCAACTTTTGGATGAAAGAATGGCTGATTTTCACAGACAACTATTAATATAGGAGTAATAATTATAAAAAAAAATCACTGTCAGATATGTATTATTTTGTTTTATTTAAAATTCTTTAATTTGGGGCTCCACATCCCACCCCACCCCACTTCATCACTTAGTGATATCGAACTTAGCGCTTACTGAAAGTTCCTACCGTTAAATGAAACTTTTAGAAAAAAAAATAAACAAAGCACTCTGGGCTTGCACCTTGCAACAGCCACATATCATATTTATTGTGCTTCAGATAATCAAATATTAAGAGAAAGCGGGCATATCAAAGAGACTTTTTGCGTAGCAGATACCATGGTAAGATGAAGAAGATAACTAGCCATGTAATGTGAGATGTCGTGGAAGAAGCCTTGTGCCTTGCAGACCGCCTTGTCTTCTCATGTCACAAGAGAAAGACGATCTTCTTCATCTATCCACAAATAAAACCCTATTCTTTATTTAAAACCTGGAGGAATATTGTTTGGTCATATACGCAGATTCAACCCAGAATCTATATAGGCGTGCTCAGAGATATCTACAGAGCAGTAGATTTGCTGAAGTAAAATAAACAAGCTGCGACTGGGGAATGCAAGGAAACCACAGAGAAGTGGAGCACGAATTGCTCTGCATGGTGCCAATATAACAAAAAGGGACAAACCAAAATTTGAAACTTTATTGTAATGCGTATTAATTTAGTACAAGAACTTATAATTTTAGTCACATATACAGTGTTGTGTTAAGAAGAGTCCATCCTAGTCTCAGTATCCTTCGTTTAAAACTACCCTTAGTAATGAAATTTTAAATCTCAGTGTTCATGATAACTTTGTGGAATATGCAAACACTTACACATCATAGAGCTCGACGGTTATTTATTTATTTATTTATTTGATTGATGATTTACGCCGTACTCAAGAATATTTCACTTATACGACGACGGCCAGCATGTTGATGGTAGGAAACCGAGCAAAACCCGATCAAAACCCACGACCATCCGCAGACTTTCCCTCGCACGACCAAAGAGGAAGTCTACTTACAAGCTGAACTTGAACTCACAGAAACCGCATTGGTGAGAGGCTCCTGGGTCACTGCACCGCGCTGGTGTGCTTACCACCTCGGGCACGGAGGCCTCTAAAGCTCGATGAGGAATCCGTATAAACTGTAGAGCCCAAATACGACCAAAATAGAAATCGTAGCAACAGTGAAATACATAAGGACCTTATAGTGTGGGATATAGACCACAAAGCCTCAAGGCGAACACAAAGTGACCATCTACTATAGAGCAGAGCGAAGAATACTGGGGCGTTGTATCGTAAATACAGGCAGTTCTATGAAGTCAGTGTGAAAAATACATGTAAATCGCACAGCGTTGTGGTGAATACCTATAAAAATCGCAGAGCCAAGGGAGTGTATAGTGGCCTGAGGTTCTTAGAGGCTTTAATGTCATTGCTTATTAAATGTCATAACAACACAGCATTTTGAGTAAATCTAGACCATGGCGTGAAATAAAATGTAGGTAACATCGCTGAATTTTTTTTTACCTAATTCTACCTGAGCCGTAGCGCTAGAGGCGTTTCAGTTTCTGATATTTAAGCAGCTAGAATGAAACCTTGTGCGAGGTAAACTGACGACAGACCGGATTTCACCGGCTGTCACATGGCCGTCGCTGCTGTGGTTTTACTGTCTGTGCTGTACTGTAGGCCCTACTGTGTTTTATTTTAATAGAGAATACAGACCCTTGAGAATTCGTAAATTGTAGCGCCTGTAACCAGTAGATCATGACCCAGCTTTGCTTTCAGACATACAGATATATTTTCGCGTGTTTTGTTCTAAGCATATCAAAACGTTACACTATAAAAACATGTTTCCTTTAGTCCGGAAGTAATTCATTAATTCATAAAACAAAAAAACAAAAAACAAAACGCAAACAAACAAATTAATCTGCTAATTTTATCAGAAAATATGAGTGATGCGGTAGTAATTATTGATTCACTTGACTTTACAGTTTTATCGCTTTCACATTTGTAACTGACACCCGTGAACAGGTACGTGCATAGTTATTTGGGACAGTGTTGATGGGAAATACAGTATGAGCTTTGATCGGGAATGAGGGACATGTGGGAGTGGAAGGACGTAAATTCTGAACCAATAGCTATATTCAACGCGTCACCTCCGTTTAGAGTAATGTCAAGCAAGATTTTCTTGCACGCTATGCAATAAAGTTGACGGGAAGGGTAAACATACATGAAAGATCGCTGGTTGGACAGGATAATTTGCTGTACATATATAGTAGCGCGTAAAAACTCATTATCTATGAGGTAATCTGAACGATAAAGACTACCACATTACACACTCGAAGCTGCAGTAAATGCGCGTGGACGTAAAGGTCACATAAGCTCGTTAACTATGGAAGGCAAACTTTTAATGAGAATGTGCAGGCGATCAAAGCAAATTAATCAACATGTTTTCAGCCCTTTGTTGTATAATGACCTGTATCCGATGTATGTTGACAGCCTTCTTAAATTGTGCTTTCCCAACCCCCACCCCACACCCCCCGCTTCCCCCCTCTTCCCTGTTCAGGCCATCAGGCCCTTGACGAATGAGGTCGCATGTTCGAATCTAGCTCTCGCCGTTTCATCAATGGCTTTAAGTCAAGCGCGTTACTCCAAGCACTCTGATTCTCTCCACCCATAAACCTAACCGCCTTCCTATATACAGTGAAAAATTCTACATCTCAGTATTATTAATCAGTCAATTTGGGGAAGGCGCTGGCGTCCTCTGCGGACTCAGGTAGTGATGCCCATGTAAAATATATATTGAGTGCAAGGGGCAATCGTAAGTGTCGTACGGTACACAGAATGTCACCACTTATAAAGAATGATAGTATTATAACGCATGATTATTAAACAAGAAAAAACGTAGATTATTCGCCATTGCAGTTTATTAGGCCTCATAGTATTGAAAAAGAACTTGTCACCCATTTGTGGTAATTATTTAGTGCACATCATATTTCTACTAGTTACCACATGGTTTAGTTAATGTTAAGCCTCGCTAACATTTCATAGAAAAGCTGTACAGCCTCGTTATTTGTATGTACCACATATATCTGGTTATGACAGACTAATTTGTAAACCACCGATTTCCTTCACAGGTCCTATAAGCTATTATTCTCATTTTGTTTCGCTAGTCATTAATTTATTAATGCAGATTGGTGCTAAAGATCTCTTAACATCACTTAATAAAGTTCTTTAGCTCAATTCACAATTGAACAAGTTGATAACTGGTTTGTCAATACTGACTTCACGGTTGAATCCATTGGATAACATTTCACGCAGTATAGGGATCGTGAAAACAGTGTTAGGTGAAGTAATTAATTCAACTGTCGAGTTCAGATGACCCACGTATATGTACGGACTCTCAGTTACCCACAGTTTGAACATATATCAACCTACATCTAAACTGAACTACAAACATACCCTTTTCTCAGACTGCGAATCAAAACTTACATGTGTATTTCAGACATGTCACATGACTACATTTTGACTCCCAAATACCACAGATGTTTTACATTTTTGAGCAAATATAGCACGTGGGATGGAAAAACATGGTCCATTTTGTTAATGCTGCTTTGAAAGTTATCTTTATGTGAACTAATACGACAGATTCTTTTTAAATTGAAGTGAAATGGTCTTAACTCTGTACGCTGCTGATTTCACCCAATCGTCAAGGACATACTTTGAGTCTTTCCAACATCATGCAATATTGTTGACAGCTTCTATTTGCATGATTCCGTCCTTATTTCGTACTTTGTATACTTTCTCAGTTCTGTGGTGGTTAGTGTTAAACGTTGTTTCTGGAATTTGCCCTTACAATTATTGACTTGGAACGTCTTTATTAGTCAAAGACTGGTATATGAGTGCCTGTTGCGACACATAGATTAAATACGGCGTAAAACGCCAATCAAAACAATTAGGAAAGCAAGATTTCGAAAAACAATTCATGTGTACATGTATAAGACGGTATCACAAACTGCTTCTCCACTTGGTTCCAAAATTTATGTTCTACAGTGAGCAGAGACTTTCAACCAAAACCCGTGTGCGGTGTTGATCATCAGTATTAGCACCTATCAAAATAGCCAGTTTGATTCATGTGTTACAAACGTGAGTTCGGAATTTCCTTTTAAAATGAAATAGATCTTTCGGTTCAAAAAGTGAAATGCATCCTAGTTTTTAAATCTGACCAGAAACCGTTAACCGTTGGATGTCATTCAACTGGGGTTTAAGGGATTTAATCCATAAATAGAACAGAGCTCAAATCATCCATCCAGCGGTGCAGGGTAGCTTTACACAATCGTCCAAACTTCGTGTAGCGATAGAAACTGTGAAATAACTAACACTGAAAGCACATGTCAGAGTTATGGAATCTGGAATTAAAACTGTCAGGCAAGGAAGAATCTTCTTTTCTTGCCCATGCATTAGGGATGATGAGTTGATTATAGTATCTCAGATGAAAAGTATGTCGAAATGGTGTAACGAATGCGTGTATTACTCTCCACAGTTTTGTGGATATTTATATCTGACTATCAGCCAAACAGCAGAAGAAATTTTGTTATTTTTAAGACACAACGCACGACATGTACAAGACCAGTGCAGATATTACGTTCTTTTTGTTTGAAGCTGGCTTGTGTTATACAGATGATTAATGATGAAACACCTAATACACTTCCCGTGAGGGCTCAGAGTGGGCCCTTCATTACCGCCCTCGTGAATATAAATCAAACAGCTCAAAAGAACTAATATGATTTTATTTCTTTTTAACGCTCAGATTTGTTGTGGGCATCCTGTTTTGTCCAGCTTATCCCCCTTTGATGTCATTTAATGAACGGATAACCCGCATTTTTCCATGCGTGCTGGGTAACTCCATAGAACTCGGCGTATTATTGATTATCAGGTCTGTTCACGATAAGACTTTGAATAGCGTGATGATAAAAGTCAGACCATGTACAACCATGAGTTTGGTACAAGCCACCCGACTCAATCACTCGCTCGTTGGCATTAAAAGATGAGCGTTGAAATCTTACAACGCTTAGAACTGTGTTAGATGAAAACTGACTTTGTTTTTTCTCCAAGGTATATAATAATGTATACTTTATGGTATTATGGCAGTATCTGAAATGATTATACTAAACAATTCTATAACAATTATTTATTTATTTATTTGATTAGAGTTTTACGGCGCACTAAGAATATTTCACTTACAACGACCATCCGCAAGTTTCTGGCAGACCTTTCCACGTACGATCCGCGAGGATGATCAGCAACAATAATAACAGTTCATATAAGAACTAACACTGTAATGCTCCTGATTTTACCTCTCAAATAGATCACCATGTGAAACAGAATGTCAGAATGTACTTTAATATAAGACACCTTTGACCACTTGTAAGCTTGGGTGGTCTGCTATGTTACAGCCAGTTTGTCGTAACCAGATAACAAACCATCACCATAAGAGCACAGGTTTACAAATAGTGTAAGATGACCAGTCATTGGCTACTTTGAGGCCTCGCTGGCTCAGGTAGTTGAAGTGCTGGCCTCCTGCATGCGACTATCTGGTCCTGGACCGTTTAGCCAGCTCTTTTTGGTTAGGTGGTGGCTTCAAGTCAAGAGGTTTGTCACCTATACCTTATAAGGTGTTTACCCTTGGTACTCCGATTTCCGACAGCCAATAAACCTCACCGCCGCCATGTGCGTGATACATTCGTCTTGAAACTTCAATCAATCAGTCAATCAATCAATAAATCTTGGCTACATTTCTTGGATACACTGCATTGCAGACCGGATAGCATATGCACATTCCCAAGTAGAATGACCGAAATAAAAGAAGACAAGAATTAATCATCTGTGTTAATGATATATGTCGGTAAACATCAGCTAACCGTTACATTCGATCAATTAAGATCAATTAACCAGAAGGATTAAGAGTGCCAGAGTGAAGCCGGATAGGAGACACCCGAGACACATACATGTGCATGGTATATTCATCTTGGTAAATTACAGAAATCACCATGTTGTATAAATGAAGAGTTGTACTTAAAGTCCAACTGACATACATATTTTGACTGACTACAATTTATTTATAAGCTAGCATGGTAAACGCTTTGAACACAACTCTTATTCTTCCAATTTTGGAGCAGGTATAAGTAGTTCTGAAAGCAAAGAATTACATTTCCTTCTAAGTTTTTGGGAAAAGTAAACATATGAATAAGTTGTTCACATGTTGGACTAACCATGTGAAAAAAAAAGAAATCACATTTTCCTGCTACACGTATATTGGCTACAAAGAGCAAACCAGGTGTCCCAAAATAAGAAGAATTAGGGGACTTTCACTCATACGCTTGGAACACTACTTGAGTCTTTTCAACATCATTGGAAACTGTTGACTGCTTTTCTTTGCACGATTCCGTTTTAATTTCGTACGTTATATACTTTCTTAGTTCTTTGGTGGTTTGTTTTACACGTCGTTTTTGGGAATTGGCCTTGCGACTATTGACCCAGGACGTCCATTTTGGTTGACGGCCTGTATGACTGTTTCGATGCATGGATATAGCAATATTCTTGTCGTAATTAGAGATTAAAATTTACCAAGTTCGTACATACGTGAGGTACGTAACATCATATCACTTTAAACTGGGCGGTGTGCGGCGCTGGCAGTATTTTATCGCTGTTCCGTAAATATCAAGGAACCATGCCTCGATCGGAATAAGTTAATTCAGGTTCGAAGTCAAACTACATTATATCTGAGTTTAGGTTACGGGTATCCTGCATAGTATAGGCTTATCCCCGCCCGTCCTTAACGTGGATTGTGGGAAGCTGTTGAAGTTTGAAGCCAGGCTAGTGAGTCTAGGGTTAATGATTCTAATCAGATCGGATAATGGTCGTGTTTACAGACTCCAATCACTGATCACAACGCAGGGTAGCTGTCCATATGTGAGGAAGGTTACAGGGGAATCATGACAAAGCTAGCAGCAAGCAACATAACCGATACCTTTGACCTTTTTGCGGTGATAACTAACCCTCAGATCTTCAGGAGAAGGCTTTTCATCTGCTCCTCTGAATCTTAAACTAATGACCAATAACGTTCGCTGTCCATCTGAGCTATACAGCCTGCTAAACAACAATTTTGACTGTTTATCTGCCAGAGTCCACTAAACAACAACGTTTTCTGCTTATCTGTCTACCAAACAGTTTTTTTACGTTTTCCGTTCACTTGAATAACAGTTTACTAAGCAATAAGGTTTTCTTTTGATATGAACCAAAGTCTGCCTAACTGTCACGTTTTCTGCTCCCCTGGATCACAGCCCACTAAACAAAAACGTTATAGCAGAATTATACTCCACTAACCAATTATACTTTTCATCAGAATCGTAATCTTCTAAACAGTAACGTTTTCTGTTCACGTGAATAACAGCTTAATACGCAATATCGTTTCCTCTATGTATGAATCAGTTCCTTGAACACTTACATTTCTGCCCATTTCGATCCTAAACTTTTACATTTCTGCCCATTTCGATCCTAAACACTTACATTTCTCACCATTTCGATTCTATGGCCTGTTAATAGTTTTTGTGCTCACTCGAATCAAAGACTACATCTGAAACGTAACCTACTAAAGAATTAAACATGTTCTTTTTTTCCTTTTTGGAATTAGTTTTGGTAATAAAATCTTTTGGAAACTTAAAGTCAAAACATTTTCAAACATTAAAATACACTTTCTAAACAATTTGAAGTATTAAAAGTTAAGTTATATTCCAATATCTGTATGTTCCAAATTTGAATCACACTATGTTATATTTTATTTGTCAGGTCAAGACGTCTTAACCAATAGAATCCCGACTCTTTTGTTTCCGCAATCGTAAATTTGTCTCATTCTGCAAACATTCTAAAACAGCTTTTCTGTTTTAGTGACCTGCTCATATGAAGGCATGTTCTTACTTCCAAGAAAGAAATTTAAGAGACTCTCATTAAAAGCATTCCCAGCAGCACTAGAAACTTGGTACAGTGGTCAATAAACTTGACGTTTTTCATGGATTTATTTCATTTTGTAACTTGCTAAAACAGTTTTTGTTTAATTAGGGGTCTGGGTACTAAATAAATCTTTCTGTATATGTTTCACAACATGAAAGTCTGTACCACGAAAAAACCTTCAGAAAATCTCATAACAGATTTTAGAAGAATTAGGGTACGGGGCTATGACCGACGTCTGCTGGCTTTACCATGCACACTGAACTTCATTCTTAACGCCCACAGCTTCTGAAGCTCTCTAAATATTGCCCGTAACGTTTCTCGAAAATAAGGCCTGTTGGCGCTTGCCTCGATATGTTATTTTTAAGCTGGATGATGTAAGACTCCAAATACTCCGACGGGAATTGATGCCATCGTGTAATAAATTATGCCATGTTGTGTAAGATAATTAAGTTGGCGTTTCTTTAATGCCCAGGGCGAACTGTTCATTTGTATGAATTACTTCAATTATGTTCTCCCTTTTCTGAAATCGAAAACTAATATAGCCACACTTTTGCATACCATACGTATAGACAATAACTTTATTTGTCAATAACGCGTCTTACAGGGATCTCTCCCACATAAGAATATAACAAAAACTCCTATATTCATTTGCATATTTTACATGTAATTAACCACAAAGTTCACTTGTCTCTGATCGATTATTTCTTCATTCGGTGACTCCAAAACAGACTTAATTTTGTAACTTGGTGGTCATCAAGTACTGCAATCCTCGTATACTGAGCTCCTATAACGAGTGGGCTATCCTGTGGGTTAAAGGTAACATTATAGCTTGGGGGCTTTATTCTCCAGCGGTATTACGGTAGTCATGGAAACCGATGCTCGATAATAAGTACCAAGGTAACCTAAAATGCGTGACTAAAGTTTGTTTAGAGTCGATCTGAAAACCATTGAATAACCTTTATCAAAGATGTGCAGATAGCTTTAGGCTAACTATTGCTAAAAGAGGGTGGCATTCCCGTTGATAACGATTAGGAAATGTGCTTGGCTGAATATAGAAATACTCACAAATAGCTATGGATTAGCGTAATGCCTACACTGCACCATAGTAGACAACGAATCGCAAAATACACATGGGAACCAACCAAGGGTGTTGTAATCAGTTCATGTGGATGCAGATCTAATTCCATTATCAGTGGGTGTAAAGGGAGATTAACGAGTACATTGGTTGGTAGATTTACCCCTCCAAAAGTGTAATAACACAGATAGTAGTGGTTTGGGTATTACACCTGAATTATCACCGAGGAAATCTACCAAGGTTATTTGGTGCCATTAGTGACACAGTTATAATATTGCGTTACATCGGGAATATTATATACGTGACTAAATATTGTGTAAAATGAAGAATGACAGGGTGTTTAATTTAAAGTCTTTCTGCAGATATTGAAAAATACGACGGTCAATTATCCAGGATTTTGCAAAATACATTCACAAGCCAAAGACAGACGACTGAGAGATCAACGGTCAAAATGTCAAAATGGTGGGTTCCTATCAGCATGCCGCTTGTGAGATTTTGTTTTCTCATTTTGTTTTCTGTCAAATCAATAGAGTGTATGATGTGTTTTCTGTTAAATGGTACGATTCGGACGACACTCGGTGTACATGCACACAAAAAGGAAGCCCCGAATAACACACATATATAATGTATTTTAAGCAAACTGCCAAGGCTTGCATTTGTACCGGTTTCTTTATGTGTCTGCAGAGCTAAGGTTAATGGTGTACACACCGCAACAAAACATCTCTGAGGAAACCATAAAGAGGCTTGCTGGATCGAAACACTGTGTAGAGACGAGAGAATATGGGGAAACTACAGATAGCTCATGAGAGCTATAGAGCTCACATCTGAAATAACATAAGGCACTTTTGTAAGTCTACGAATATCACGCTTTTCTATGTTTGTCCAAGGCCGGGAAGTAATTGATCAATATAATATATTTATTTAATTGGTGTTTTACGCCGTACTCAAGAATATTTCACTTATGCTACGGCGGCCAGCATTATGGTGGGAGGAAACCGGGTAGATCCGGAACCTACGACCATCCGCAGGTTTCTGGAAGACCTTCCCACTTACAGGCGGAGAGGAAGCCAGCATGAGCTGAACTTAAAGCTCACAGCGACCGCACTGGTGAGAGGTTCCTGGGTTAACTGAGCCACGGAGGCTCCTGATCATATATACACAACAGAGAGTTATTTCTATTATATATTCATATTAGTTCCGACCACTCCAAGCTTATAGGGCAGTATCCAGGATATGTCTTCAAGCTACTTCATTCACTTTTATATACAACCTGATCTTGTTGGACCTCTGGAAACAGGGTCGTGGGCCATTTTAAAGGCCAAAGTCATACACTTGGATTATCACTTGGACTGTAACTGATATCATCTCTTGCTCTCATGAGCTATTACATCTATTAAGATTTTCTATAAATTTATGTGTTTATGCTCAAAATGATTGATGTCATTGCCTAGGTGTTCCATTTATAATACTCAAAGACATATTTATTTATTTATTTATTTATTTATTTATTTATTTATTTATTTATTTATTTCAGGGATGTTCAGGGAATTTTTTTATGCAAGACCACGCAGAAAAGCGTAGTCGGTGGCTTATTGCCTCCCAGTACGTGGGAAGGTCCCTCAGTAACCTGCGGATGGTCGTGGGTTTCCCCGGGCTCTGCGCGATTTCTTCCCACCATAATGCGGGCCGGCGTCGTATAAGTGAAATAGTCTTGAGTAGGGCGTAAAACACCAATCAAATAAATAAATATTGCCTCCCATTGCCTAAGAACAATTCAAGAAGGGATATCTAGTAATTGTCCTTTTCTGTGGACAAAAATCACGTCTTGTGCATTCTAGCTATTGAAAGACATCTGCAATGTAAGCGACGGCGGCCACTTTTGTAAAAGGAGTCGGGAGAAAGCCACGACCATCCGCAGTTTGTTGCCAGACCTTCCCTGGACTTGAACTCAAAGCGACCGCGCTGATGAGAGGCTCCTGGGTCATTGTGCCGCTTTGGCATGCTAACCATCTCCACCACGGACGCCCCCAATTGAAATGTATGTGCCCCCCCCCCCCCCCTCCCCCAACGATACTCTACAGAAGACATAACAGTGAATTACAGCCTTAAAGGTAAAACCTAATTATCACCTACAGTTTCCCTGGAACGTGTGAAAAGATGAATGGTTAGCATGATATGATCTGTATTAAGTGTAAGTCTCTTCCTCAGAGTCCGGTTCATTATTGTCCGCGTATTATTCTTGGCACATCAGCCACGTACGGTGTATATCTCGTGAATGGTTTATAGCGTCTTCGACGGGATACATTAAAAACCAAGAAAAAACCTCATCTTTACACACATTTTCGTGTCAGCTATTGTAGACTCTCTGTGTCAAGAATTGTGGGCGACATTCACTAAATAGAAGCATTAATGCATTCAAACGAAAAATGAAATATTTACAATCTCTTTAAAATGTTTTTTTTTTAAATTCATGGAGGCATCGATGGTTGCGATAGTTAAAGCTCTGGCTCGCTGCCACTCATGATAAGCAATTGACCAATGAGGTCACGCGTTCGTATCCAGCTTCGGCTGCGGATTTAAGTCAGGTGGTTTCGCAGATACCTCGCGAAGAGCGGGGTTTACTCCATCCATAAACTGACCTCCGCCATAGGCCCATAATTGACCTCCGACATAGGCCTATAATTAAACTCTGTCTTAGACCTATAATTGACATCCGTCATAGGCGTATAAGTGAAAATAGAAAATTATGAGAACGGTGTATAAGCTGTGGCTTGTATCGCATACTATCATCGAGCTGGTACAATGGTATCTAGTCCAATTTGTTTCAAATTTGGGAATAAATATTTTATTCTAAGCAGCCCAACTTGTACAAAAGTTTCTTCCTATGTAAACGGGTTGTGCATTCTTAAACAGGTATATGGTCTAAGTACTGTCCATATTTTAGGAGCACATCAGTTTTCTCCCATGCGTTATTTAAGTATATAGGTACACGACACACACGCTGTGGTCTTTAAAGAATGAATGACTGCCAGCTGAGAAAGGGGCTATAACTCTCATGATAATGTTACAAGAGTTATCTCCCCATCGTGGAAGGAAAAACAAGGCGAAACTGGATCACTGGAATCTGCCTTAGACTTATCAGATCTCGAGAAATCAAGCGTGCGCCAGTTAATGTCATTGTCGTGGGTTGAGTGGTTAGGATAAAAGTGATCTTGGTTCCATCTATCCTCCGATGCTTTACAGCGTTCAAAATTGCAGCAAGTGACGTCTTTAAATGAATGGGAACCCGAGACATACCGGTACCTCAAAATGCACTTAATTACCTTTGCTGTGTGAACGAATGTATATAAGAATGTAACATAACCAGAATCTAAATAAAAGCTTAAAGGAAAACAACAACAACAACAACAAATATACCTGACTGTCACAGAAAAACAAGGATATGTTTCCAATTCAAAACAAAAGAATATCACAAGCGGGAGTGATAAATGGTATCCCATTCTCTGTCTTGGAAACTTGTGGGAGCAAACTTTGTGCCGATTCTTTATTGCTGAGGAGACTAAGATTTCTAATGTTTCAAGTTAATGGAATGTATGCCGCCACAACAAACAGGAAACCGCCGTCTCCCACCTGTCATCCTTTAGATCACAAATATTCAGGTACCGATACGGTACACCCCTGCCGCATGATAAGCGAAGCGTAAACAGGGATGATCTAGTTGTTCGAGTGATCGAACGCCAGAAACTCACTGTAAGTTCTCTACACAATCTTTTTGACATACCGGTATGTCACTAGATTGAATTTCATAAACTGTCTTTGCCCTGAACCATTTTCGCACCGTTCATGCATCTATGCAAATCTACCGAACACAGAATTAACACTGTTATCCGATAGATGAAAACATGTACAGAAAATAAGGCAAATTAAAGGACAACAGCTGGCAGTAGATGGCATTTTTCGATCTGTGGTACATGTGACTTTTTCCTAACATAGACAGCAACGGTGAAACCGGCTCCACGTACTTGTTGATCTTGGCGAGCATGGGGCCTCCGTGGCTCAGTCTGTTAGCTCGCTAGCGCAGCGTAATGACCCAGAAGCCTCTCACCAATGCGGTCGCGGTGAGTTCAAGACCAGCTCATGCTGCCTTCCTCTCCGGCCGTACGTGGAAGGTCTGCCAGCAACCTGCGGATGGTCGTGGGTTTCCCCCCGGGAAACCCACCCTCTTCCCCCTCTGCCCGGTTTCCACCCAAATGCTGGCCGCCGTCGTATAAGTGAAATATTCTTGAGTACCGGTACGGCGTAAAACACCAATCAAAAAAAAAAAAAAAAAAAAAAAAAAAATCTTGGCGAGCACATTTACCATGGTGACGTATCTCTTCAAGTTTTGTTGCCATGGACATTTCGCCAGGTGCAGTTGGCAACTGATTCGTACAACGGCCTCGTAAACATCGCCTGCGTTGGTCATTCAACGTCACCGTGAGGGTGAAGAGTGTGCTAAGTGAACCTAGGAGATTGGTAAACTTCGCGCCAATAAAATACAGCTGTACTAAATATCGTCCTGCAAAATATTTGTACAGCGGTACCATGGAGCATGCAGAAAGAAAAAAAAAACGTGAATTTAAGTTATTTGCACAAGTACGGTCTAATAAAGGCTTTAAGCGTTATTTTTACGAATAAACATGTGACAATGTTTTTTCTTAGATGTCTACTACACTTATATATTGGCATTTTGGGTGAATATTTGGGCCCGCTCGCAAAGCGACTGTAGCTACAATTGACTGTATCATAAAAATAATTTACGTCGCTTGCACGAAGGAACTGTCAAGCTATAGCAATTTTTTGAAGTTGGCCACAGACCCCCATTAATTTTCCATAAGCGACAATGTTAACGGTTAGCTCAGTCCCAAACATTCTGTCGCCAATAAGTTTTGGTGCATACCTTGCCCAGCCTGTGAGAAAGAAGCCATAAAAATCTGGAAATAGGTTGACCGTCAAAATCTGGACATTTCTATGCCGGCAGCCGGGAGGTGTACCTAGCAACGCCAAGGGGACGTCACTCACAGCCTCATCACCACCTGTCTCCTTCTGTCCTTTCGCCCCAGAATTTCAAACTTTCATCATTAAAACTCATACCTGCCCTAAGCTTAGACAATTTCCATCATTTTGATACCAAGCATAGACCTGTACACCAAAAACGGCAGGCTGGCAGCAAAAAAGACTTTACACGTCCCTCCCGAAAAATGGAAGTTGTAATGGGTGTCTGTGTCCAACTACAATCGCGATCGTAGATCAAACTTGACTCGTACATAAGTTGGCCAGGGTGAATGGACAATGTACCGGTCAATAACTCTTCTTGACTTCATTTTCAAAGAGTTCTAAGTCAAAATGACTCAGTAACTAGCAACAGCAACATGTGAAAAAATGTTCATCTTTTCTAAGACAATTACATTGCACATTTTTTTCAAATCGAGTCGAAAAGTATTAACAAACTGTCTACCTAAGGCAAATAGTTTGGGCTGAACAGTAATTTGGGGGCAAATGTAAATATTTTACAACAGGGTCGACCCGATTGTAATTTTTGATAGCAACTTACAACTATCGCAGCTTACAATCCCTTCGTGCAAGAGGGTGTCAGTTGTAAGCTAGGGCTACAATCGAGATCTTAGCGATTTACAATCATCTTAGGCTTAACATTCCTTTGTGTAAGCGGCCCCTGGAACAGAATGCATGGTATATGTCACATGATAGACCGGACATAAATCTTCACTATATACTTGGAAAACCCATTGGTAGAGGAAACTGAAAGAGGATCTAAAAACGAATGTGTACCACAGGTATCCACAATTATAGCAAAATCTGACATCTATGCTTTTGTGTACTTAAGAAAATAAAACGTTACGTATTGAAGTTGTTTAGTTATGTTACACTTGTGTGTAGGTATTATACACAATCGTTTTGGTTTTCACCATCTATGCGCTTCATTATGTGTATAAGGGTACAGGAACCTGAAAAACTCCGGTAGAAATCACTTCCCCAGGTGCCTGACAAAATGTATGGGTGGAGGAAGCCGGGAACAGTTCAATGAAAACTTCGTCAGGTGCCTGTAAATCTTTGGTAGGAGGAAGCCAGGAAGAGCCCGGTAAAAACCACTACGTTGAGCTATGTGTGGAGGGGTGCCATTGCTGCGTGGGATATACACGTGGGGTGTAACGTGTGCGGGCAGCCTGAGAGATAAGAGCCACAGTTCACACCTGTTTTGGACTGCTGACATCGATTAGAAGTGAAAATAAAGAACGAAGTATTAAGTACAACCACGTATAAAGACAGGAGTTGAAATAGCCACCTGAATACAGCCAATCGGTCATAATCCAGGAAATCCGTGAAATTGAAAATTTTCTTATCCCCCTGTTGCTTAAACTATTTTCGGTACATGATGGCAAATCTGGACGGAGCTTTCAATTTGGAATCCTATAATTCTGATCAAAATTATATATTAGGTTGTAGCATAATAAATATTATAATATAATTATGATTATATATATTTGCAATAAATTACATGGGTCTATAACACTAAAGTATTTATATAGCTTTCATAGTTTTCAATTTATATGTTTAAATGTATTTAGCTTTGACTGCTTAGTACATTGGCTGACTTTTGTCGAGTGACGATAGTCATTGAGACTATGAAATCAAGCATCATGGTTTACATCTACGATCCAAATTTTATTGTCTTTCCACTTAAATGGGCTGCTGTCCTTGAAACATGGTACACAAAACACTGCGTTTTGGATAAAAATCTCGCTAAATGCATTACAAATAACACTGATTTTTATTTACATTGTTAGTGTACTTTTAACCGATTGGATGAATAAGAAACATTGTTTTATAAATTGGGTGGAAAATGGACTGGCGTTGTACAATATGTGGAGTTATTCTTACTCCATTAAATATCATCGTAAACGTGACAGGTGAATAGGCGCATGTGTCACCTTCTGGTGTCAAATAAGCCATAATGACGTAACGACGCGACTTACAATGGGTTTTTACCATATTTAATTTTACATAAACCTTAACGACTGTGGTTGCACCTAGGAAGGTCTGCCAACCAACTGCTGATGGCCGTGGGTTTACCCCGGTCTCTGCCAGTTTCCTCCTATAGTAATGCTGGCCCCGTCGTCGCATAAGTGAAATATTCTTGAGTACAGCGTAAAGAACAAATCAAATAAATAAAGCGTGTGATGGACGCGAGTCACGTTCTAGAGCGGTAAACGCCATGTTATCATGGGCATTCATTTCAAAATGTTCCAGAGCGGTAAACGCCATGTTATCGTGGGCATTCATTTCAAAATGTGCGGATTCCAACAGACACAATTCATACACGCTACAATGCTGAATTTTATCCAAGTCAGTCTGAAGTGCACCTTCATATACATGTACATAGTAAAAACTCTTTGTAATGTTCAGGTGAATAGATATAAACATATATATGCAAGTATTCTTTGTCTCTTTCAAGAATTCACATCTTAAAAACTAATCCATGAGATTTCTCAAGTGTGCCTTGCCAATAGCTGAAGGACGGTCAGCATGTATACGCAACAGCACCTGTTATGACCGCCAGTGACCGAGTTTCCCGTATATCCCTCAAACCCATTACAAGACGGTACCGGTACACCGCTACATAACTCGTACATTTACAGGTGAAAAAGTCTTTCAGTTTTCAGCTGGCAGTGCCCTTATCATCACCTCCGCCAACCAGCCGTAGAGCTTGCACCATGCGTTTTTCACTTCCGGTGTGAACTTGTTTCCCAATGCATTCTCGAGGGCGTATAACAGTCCATCAGCAATCACCTGTATAACATAAGAGACAAAAATGGTCAATTTCGTTAAGAAGTGTAGCATTAAGATTAGAAATTTATCGACTTTCAAGAACTATGAAAGGTTACAGAGCTTTGTGCAGGTAGTCTTGGCGACAGGTGTGGAAACATAAGGTCTCGTGACTTAAACCGACCGTGACTAGCCGTCGCACATTTGATCACGTGATAACCGACAAGACAACAAGTGTAAAATGCATGGAGGAGTCCGCATGGAATGATGATAAGGAGGCTGATAGCGAGTACTTGGGAAAAGATCTTCGCATTACGTCATCAACAAAAACATGGCAATGTTATGTTGAGCATAAGAAATAACACTGTGAATGACTGCAATATACATGTATGCAATACGTGCAACAAAGGGACCACTTACATTTTCTAGCCTTCGTGTCAATGATAGCTATTATGGCGCCATCTGGGCGCTTTGAATGTCGGGTATCAGATGTAATGCTAGTAATAATTACCGTACGCTGGGCCAATAATAAAAAAGTAAAATATCACACAAAATTATGTAAATGCTACATCATAGGTAAGCGCCGACTATCCTGTGGAGAATTGTTTGTAATATGAGAATGCTGTGTTCCATGCATACCATAAGCTCATTCCATCAGATAATTTTCAGCGTTAATTGAGCGTTGAATTTAAAATTGCTCATAAACAGAATGACATGCTGTGTCACTTATTTAGAAATTCGTCCCTCAGTTAATTATGTGAATTCCTGAACAACAAAAACGGGCAATCTTATGCAATCATGTTCACATATTACGCCTTAAAATAGCGAACTATTATCTCAATTCACGAATTGATACAATTTTACAAGGTACTCTGATAATGTCAAACATTCTAAACCAAAAGTTAAATGTGATTTCTCGCTTATGTACACTCGAATGGCAGCATGAGTATAACCTGAATCAAAAACAATGTAGGTCTAAACAATATTATAGGCAGCTAAAGACATCATGAGTCCAGGTCAAGAATATCCAACAATATGTATTGTACCGCTTATGTTCTTTTGTAGCTTATGTGATTATCCGTTCTGGATGTTCAGCTACTATAAAGGGCATCATGGTCCACATGTTCTATAAACAACAACACTGTGATCAATAGGCATTAAACCCGTGGTCCACCGGTAGTAACCTGGTGTTCTACAACAACGATCTCGTAGTCCACAGGCAATAACCTCGTGATCCACAACAACACTCTCGAGGTCCATAGGTAGTTGTGATCCACTACCGGGATCTCTTGGTCCACTTTAACGATCTTGTGGTCCACAGGTAGTAACCTCGTGATCCACAACAACGATGCCGTGGACCATGATTCACAACAACAATCGCCATGTGATCTACGTTCATAGATCTCACGATCCATATGGTTTTATGACACATGGGCAATAAATATCGGATTTACAAACCGTTACTCACAGACAAGATCGTCATCAGACAAACATTTATAACCCAGCGTCGACCAGTCAAACAAAATATAGGCTACAATGCTAACAAGAAAAATTCATAGGTCAGACAAGGTTGATATATTTTCATTTTTCCTCTGTATCTTCAGCTGTTATACCTTTGATTCCTCATCGATTCGAAATCAGAATATTTCCATTCCTTCAGTGATTTAAAGGCACTGATATACGTGGCACAGATGTCGACAACATGTGACATGTTTTCATCATTTCCCCATTGCGGTTGCCAACATTGCCGTCTCTATTGGAAAACGCAGTCCCTCATTTTACAGTTTGGACAAAGGCTCTGCATTTTCTTATTTAAGAAATGGAATTTTCTAGAACAAAGACAACATGCAAATGCAAAGAAAGGAATGTAAAAAAAACTTCTAGTTTCCGGTGTGGTACCGATCATCCGGGTCTATGTATCCATCAAATGGGTGTAAAAGGATATCCTAGTGAAGTCACTTCAAGTTTTTTTCACTCTTTATTTTATTTATTTATCTATTTTATTGGTGTTTTAGACCACACTCTTATACGACGGTGGCCAGCATTATGGCGAAAGGAAACCGGAGTCCGAAGGAAACTCACGACCAACCACTCTCAAGTGGTTTTACTCTGTATGCTACAAGTCTTTTATTATATTGCATTCATGCACAAACCAGGATTTAGCTGGTGGATTAAGCATCCTTGATTCCTGGTCCCTTTGAACTGGTTGATATGATGGTATGTTAAATGTGATGCCAATTAAAACCAGTTCTGCTTAAACTATGGTAATAGGGGACGTATACGTTGCTACTGTTTAGCCTTATACATCAACAATTAGAATAAAACCCTAACAGGTGTAAATTGACAAGACACCCTATTTCACCGGTTAGGTGTGACCATTAGCCAGGTACCGCACTATCGTCACTGCTCTGGTTTTACTCTCTGTGCTGCTGTAAGCCTTTTACTATACTGATATCTATAGCTCACCTCAAAGTGAGCCCGTTTGATGCCATACTTGATGTGCCGTCTGCCCAAATCCTCTATCATGGGTTCCACCTCGTGAAGATATTCCAGCCCATCTACCACCATTCCGATCGTGCTGAACAGACGCTTCACGTGGAACCGGAACTTAGGACTCTTCTTGTACTGTTCTTCTGAATCATGCTTCATGGAAATTGACCAGATCGGCTTCATGTCCGGTCTCTTCGTGAAAATTCTGGCGGTCAAAAAAATATCAAGAAATCATTTAAGGTCAAAGTTGCGTCCTTTAACTGTTACCACAAACCATTTTATACAGAGTCCACAAGAAGAAGAAAGTAACCTGTGGTCGTTAAGATTAACGTTGATGTATTGTATATAAAATTCAATATGTAAACACAGTTTTGAGATTTGTGAAGAAAATAATGGTAATCATGTGCTTAATGTTTAATTTCTATTCGTTACGTTATTCTACACGGTTTACGTGTGTGGTTAACTGTTTATAAGCCCCAAGTTAATTTAACTTGATTTCCATTTACGTATAAATCAAAGAATAAGTTAACTCAGAGTGTGCAAGCTTTACCATCATAATTTGAATTATACGAATAACATGAAAGCAATGTATTCATTGTTTGTCTTTGTCGAAATTTCTCACGCATGGAGACATTTCGGTGAAATCGTCGAAAAAAGCGGAAATTGCATATATTCAATTAGACAAGCATTGCAATCGGCAGTGCTGAGTTAATATGTTTAGTGAATAATAACTGAAAATAAACAATTATATATTATCGTTGTATTAGACCTGAAAATCACAGGATTTTATTTTCGTTCCAGACTGTAGTATCAACAAGGCTGATGTCTTTCTGGGGCCACTGGAGACGAATGAATGTTCGGACTCTCTATTTTGACGATAATGTCTTTTACGAAAATGATGTTTTGATACCGGCATTGCCGCTGGTTTTGAATTATGACACAATAATAGTAAAATATTTCCAGCCATATCAACTGCTAGCATTTTCTGTACCAAGAGTGTTATCCACAAAGCATTTCAAAGGGGTTTTTTTTATTCATTTCGCTACATAAAGTTGATCTTTCACGACCTTGCATCCCGGACGGCGTATCCTTGATTGTCGCCTGCTACGCTACCATCAACACGTACCAAAAGACGCTGCTGCTGTTATCTTATCATACCAAGACACATATGAACAATACGGGCATGTCACCTGTATAATTAGTGAGTTCACTGTTACCTTATAATAATCCTGTCTGATCGCTTACGCATACCGATATCAGTGCATAACAGTCTATTTTTATCCCCGGCAGAGTGTAAATTACAGAATTAACACGGCTGGTTTCCTGAATCCTCATTACCTATCGAGATCAGAGACTGTGTAGTAATCCCTCTGCCTCGTCACTCACCACATACAGAGCTACCTTAGGGACTATTTATGTTTAGACTGACCGTGATTATCCGCCCGCCGTAAAACCCCAACACCCAGACACAATACCTTAATACATAATCCTACAAGTTTAATTAGTACACATCCGTGTGAAAAGTACTTAGGGGTATACACACACATCATACACGGCATTAAAGATAAAAAAAATGAAAGCATTACTAATTCGTTTTTGAAATCCACTTTCTCTGTTCTACAAACACAACTATTCTTAATTTGCCAGGGAGTGAATCGGATCAGTTAGACCCAATGGTATCGTTAAGAGATCTTACTGGACAACTTTTGTCATTTTTTGCGAATTAAAAACTTTGACTGCTTTCATTTATTTATTTATTTATTTATTTGATTGGTGTTTTACGCCGTACTCAAGAATACTTCACTTATACGACGGCGGCCAGCATTATGGTGGAGGGAAACGGGGCAGAGCCCGGGGAAAACACACGACCGTCCGCTGGCAGACCTTCCCACTTACGGCCGGAGAGGAAGCCAGCATGAGCTGGACTTGAACTCACAGCGACCGCATTGCTGAGAGGCCCCTGGGTCATTACGCTGCCCTAGCGCGCTAACTAACTGAGCAACCGCTTTCAGGACTTGCAGGTCTTCATCAAGTAGTGGTCAATAGGAGCATGTTTAGATGGGCTAATCATTTCACAAAAATATTTCAGTACGATACTTCATACTGGTGTATACATGTACATACGTGATACAGCTAGTCTCATCTTCAAGGCAGAAGTAACAGAAGTAACACGATCGTCAGTAAAAATAACACATTCTTGTTACATTTGGCGGATGTCAGATAACTTTTCTGTGCACAGCTTCCGAACGGGAAATAATTCACTACATCACTGACGTCATTTCAGGCGATTGACACCAAATTATACACCTTACAACAGAACAGGGCCTATAGATCATACACGGCGTCACACCAGCTATAACCGTCTAGTCCCTGGATCACGAAGCGATCTTAAACTTATGTCAAACTTTCTATAATTAAAGTTGGTATGTTCTTTCCCGTCATTTTAAATGAAATTTGTTCTGCAGTAACTTACCCAGCATTTATATTGTCAACCACTATTTTGACCTTGTTACGTAAGCAATCACAAGTTTAAAGTGATTTGAAAGTTTGACTTATGTTTAAAGTTGCCTCGTGGTCCCGGGGCCAGGGTCTTATCACTAAGCTATCAACATCTAAACCAATTTCTTCATCACACCCTCAAGAGAAACCCTTCTTAAAAAGGATGAGCAGTCTGTAAATGTGCACTACGTATTATCTACTATTGTGTAGTCGACGTTCTTAAACGTATCTGGCGGACAAGCTCTGTGATGGGAACGTCGGATAAAATAAAGAATGGTGCCAAGGGGATAGGTCAAGTTACAGCTGCACGGTGTTAAATAGCAGTACAGAGAAGTGCTACAGTGGAAGGGAAAGACGCGTGTTTGCTCTGACAAAACAGGACGAGAGACTTTGCCCAAGTTCACCCGAATTGGACTTATCACTGGCACGCAGGCCTCGTTTGTCTGTCAACAAACATGAGGAGCAGACGGATAAAGCAGATCTGTGTACTACAGTCCTAGGCCTGCTGGTACCGATGTTTTCGTCAGCGTGCTGATAGTGTGGGGACCTGACCGATGGTTTATGATGTTGTTTCTGGGTGGTGGTCAGCTTCTCAATCCCCTACCCTACTCATCACATGATTCAGCTCATGATACTATGATCACTTCAACATGCCACTGCCCAGCGAATCACTCGTAAAACCTCGTCTGTCACGTGACTATACAGCCTCGATCCCATCCTGATCTCCTCAAAGGCGGAATCTTCAAACATCGACCACAGTCGAATAACTACCTCTTTCATGGCTTTCAAGCTCACTTCATAACGAATATGTGTGAAAAAAAAACTAGCCTAGTAGGAAATACAAAACAACTCATGTAAATGATAATGCCTCTTGTATGTTTAAGTGATTCGTATTACAACATGCAGATAAATTCCACATCACTGATTGATTAGCGTATCAATTTTGATTGAAGTATCAACAAATCGTACACAAAAAGAATAAAACAAACTGATAAGAACGTGTTAATATGATTATGTTATCCAATATTGGCCTATCTTAAACATATTTTAGCTGGAAGGCACGGCGGATTAAAGCATCGAGGACAACAGATTAACTCATATCGGAAAAAGCTGTGCCATCTTGGTTAATGTACAAAATGGCCCGAAGCATCGATGTGACTCAATGGAATCCGTCTCTATGTATACATGGCTAGTTCTGGGTTAGTGGATACAGTGTCCTCTGGGCAAACCCCCTACTGTCGTGACCTACTCTAAACTCATAAAACTTGGGATAATCACCGTCGATATTGCTCCTAATTTAACGCGCCAATGGAAATTGATACCTATTGTTTGTAACAGTTGCGGGCTTGCCTAACCGTTACCGGGTTAAAAGCTCCGTATTTGCTCGCCGATGTTATCAACGATTCTCTACGGATTTATTATTGGGATCAAATACACTATCAAGCGCACGTTAATAAACGTGGACTTTGATACAAACCGATATGTGATTTGTTTCAGGCCAGATAACTATGAAACACAAGCTACACATTTAGTTCACGCCGGGTAAACACAATTATGCCTTAATAGGAAATTAAGCAGAGCCAGACTGCATCGTTCTGCAACATTTACGGAAGTTGCAATGTACATACCCCGAGGTCAATGCGCCGCATGCGCCTGCATGGTCACGAATATAAATCCTAACTCACACAATATACACACCGACTTCCACGCACACACAGGTAGAAATGGAACAATATCTTCATCAAGTAAAAGACCATAAAATTAGAAGGCGGACAGATTTAACACATCTGGTGTTCCATTCCATGCAGACTGAATTTCTATACTCACCAACAAACGAACACCATTTAGTTCAAAGCAATACACTGACCTCTAAGATACAAATTTATTTCAGCACTCCTTTTCACAGTTCCTTTTCACGGCACATGCTTAGAGGCTCAACAATTATCACTGTTGCGACACCACAGCAATACACAACCTTCTGTTTGGATTTTTCTGCAGCATTTCACAAATCCTTAACCTTAAATTTTAGCCTTTTATATACCTTCTAAACAGAAACACGTACAGCCCATGGACTTAAACTTTACCCCATGCACCCTTTCGTATTACAACCACGAAGTATATATTTACGTCCATGGTATATACATTATTTTTTGTACATTGCTGACTCTAACAACATTACAGCAGGATAAGGAAGTCCTATTGTTTTTTGTTTTGTTTTTGTTTTTCATTCTAAGTTTTACCACCCAAGGATACATGATATACACCATCCTTAAAAAACTGAAAACTTTGGGATATTTCACATATTTATGTTAAAAAACATTCCTTGAATCTGCAGTAGGAATATATAGTTATAGAGAGTCTGAAAGGTTTTTTGATGGATTTTTTCTCCTCATATTATATTTATTTTATACATAAGACTATATATACTTTATAAATATATATCACAGGTCATACCAAGAGCGTGAGAACGTATCACTAACAAAAGCCATACTGAAACTCGTATGATCAAGAGTGTAGAGTTTAGGACCACTAGGGTAGATCTAGTTGTATGACAAACGCAGTGGTTCAACGAAAACCCAGACAGACCAATTTAATTGACGTCCATTCAAATGGCAATGTATGACATGCAGACCGCATACCCCACATGTCGACAGATATGTTTTTTATGCATTTTTCAAAACAGAGCTTCTCCTTTAATAAGGCAGGCTAGCCAAAGGGGGTGAACTTCTTGGCTTCTTTGTTATTCAGATTTGGGGCAACTCTGAAAACAGGTTTATTTGATAAACTGTATGCAGTTATTCAGTCACGTTGAACAGAACAACAAACGATGAACAGAACAACATACGCTGAATAGAACAACACAAAAGATTCACCATTACCAGCCAAGAATTGAGCAAATGACTGGCTTCATCAAACTTGCTAAGGTTGGACTAAAAAATACACCAGGGCATATAGTGAAAACATACTTAGTATTTCATGTCTAGCCCTTACAAAAACGAAATTCTGAATGAGGGCTCTTTTATGCGAAGTTCTTCGCAACTGATATGACAGAAATGGTACGTAAAGACATGTCGCCATGGTGATCCAAGAGAACTTCATAGGAAAAAGGCGCGGAGGTGTGGTTGGGGTGATAGGGTGTATGTATATGAGACATTTTTTGTGATCACTAAACACTACAACTTCTGTTTAACAAGTGTTAAACCTTGGTAATTCTACAGTGCGCTAGTAAAGGAAGTCCTCTATAGATACTGGCGAGTGCTGCACAAAAATATTACTAATTTGTTACCCAAACACGGGCCCAAATAGTTGACCTCAATCCCATCCTGCTGCAGTTCCGAAATAATGTCCATGGATATGTTTCATTGCCCTGGCAGTAACCTCAGAACGAAGATAGACTGGACTTGCTATTGGAAATGTTCCATAGCTCTGATAGTAACCTCAGAACGAAGACAGACTGGACTTTCTATGGAAATGTATTTTCTATCTAGGTGTGTTCATTCGCGATAAACACCATACTATGGGCGCACAGTATTATATACATTGCAGTTGTGAATTACACCTGTATATTTCAAATGAGCTGAATGTATTGCTATGTTTTTATTTTTTACTAGGCGTTGATGTTGTTAGTTAGGCGTTCTTACGATACATAACTATAAATATTTCATAGAGACCTAAGCATGACAAAACTGATATCGCCAAACCCATGAATGCGACTACCTTCCTCGTGCAGAGATCCGTTTTAATACCCAAAAGTTTGAATGTTATTCCGTGTGTGTGTGTGTGCGTGCGTGCGTGCGTGCGTATGTATGTATGTATGACTGTATGCTTTGGTTTAACGTCGTACTTAACAATTCTTCAGTCATCTGACGACGAGGGGTCATTAGGTATGTGTACATATATTGTCTTCTTGTGCCAGGGCGAGTCCATGCTGCCAAAGTGCTTCCGCCTGTCTTCAGAAGTATCATACCGATGACACAGATATGACAACCCACCCGATCACATTACACTGACACCGGGCGAACCAGTCCTGTTTCCCTGCTCTAACCTCTCGGTGCTGAACGACAATCGATGCAACAACAGGTACAATTTTTAAAGTCTGTGGTAAGGCCAGACCCGGATTTGAGCCAAATCAGGTGCGAGCGTATAGTTGATATATTTGCATTAGTTTACAGATAAAGACTGACCGAGAATGTGCCGTTTTGTCACTGTGAGTGTCCATGACCTTGTCGTCTTGGTGTTTTCATACAACTTCCTTTGTCCACTCAGCGTTAAGCCCAATTGACTGTGCCAAGCATCAATGGAACGGGTATTCTCGAGTGGTGGATATCTGGATACATTGTGTATACAGGCTTATCCGGCTACTACCCATGGTCACATTATAGTTTGTAACACTTACTACTGTCACTCGATATAGTATAAACATTATAGTTACACCATTACATCCACTATTCCTACACAAGTTATAATTCAGCACTACTGCATGCATTACACTTCTGTACATGCTAGTCGAATTCCAGCACACGTTGTAGTTACACCTTACTGCACCTGCTGTTCCTACACACGTTGTCATACCTCACTGCATCTACAATTCCTAAACACGCCATATGGTTATACTTTTATTACAACCTCTGTTCCTAACGACGTTACACCTGTAGTTATAGCTTGACTTATCTTTTATTCCCGCACACGTTATAACCACTCTTTCTATCAGCAACCTGCGGGTGGTCGTGGGTTTCTCCCACCATAATGCTGGCCGAATAAATGCTGGTCGTATAAGTGAAATATTCTTTAGTACGGCGTAAAACACCAATCAAATAAATATATAAACAAATAAACAAATATAACCACTCCCCATCTCGTACACGCATTATACAATCATACTTCCGTATGCCACTGTCCTACCTGTTTTATAATAAGCACACCATCTATCCAAAGCACGTTATACATAGTTACACCTCATTGTGCCTGCTATATATGTTCAATACACACGTCTATAGCAGCACCTCTTCGCCGTGTACGATGCACGACGATGTACGAACTTATTCGTTCCTCATTACAAATTCCCAGCTCATGCTTTAACGCTAATTAGTACTTTTATCGGTCATGTTGAGTACAAGGAATTTGTTTTACTCAAAGCTACCTTTGGGATGTGCTAATTATAAAATACTGATTCTGAACTTATAACTCCACGCAAAAAGAACTTAAGAACGGGTAAAAGTTAATATTTCGACTAAATTACCTCAACGCAAGGTTGTCGATCAACGTTGAGTACGAGGATGACACGTATTCTCTGTCCCTATTTTCATTTCAGGATCTTCATAAATTTTCTCTTTTCTGTCTTTGTCACCGGGTAGCACACTGAGAGTGATTAGCGGGAACTTAAGTATGTAATAGAAATTCTGGTTCCGTACCTAGAGTGATCAGGCATCCATCAAATGGGGTGTGATATCAACACAGTAACCCTTTTGTCCATCGCCCTTCTGTTCGTTGCACTTTTCTGCGGAGAATGATTTGAGTTGAGTTTTTGGAATTATAAGATCTAGCGGTTTTTTGAATTCGTGAATGAATTCCTAGTGTCATGTCTTTCCATTTTCTGGAGTATTCACCAGACATTTCTACACAGCGTCGCTAGCTTTCCATTTTCTGGGGGTAGTAACCAGACATTTCTACACAGCGTCGCTGGCTTTACATTTTCTTGGGGTATTCACCGGACATTTCTACACGGCGTCGCTGGCTTTCGATTTTCTGGGGGTATTCACCAGACATTTCTACACAGCGTCGCGGGCTTTCCATTTTCTGGGGGTATTCACCAGACATTTCTACACAGCTTCGCTGGCTTTCCATTTTCTTGGGGTATTCACCAGACATTTCTACACAGCGTCGCTGGCTTTCCATTTTCTTGGGGTATTCACCAGACATTTCTACACAGCTTCGATGGCTTTCCATTTTCTTGGGGTATTCACCGGACATGTCTACACAGCGTCGCTGGCTTTCATTATATGCGTTGTAGAATTATTGGACCATTTCTTTCATGCGATTAAATTGATTAATATTCCTCGATTTTGTTAATTTTCATTCTTAAGTCTTTGGAATCCGTTTGTATTTGCGCGTGTCGAATTTCAGCGGTGGCACCAACTTTCTGCGAACGTTCAGCCATTCCCTTTATAAGTGACGGGTAAAGGATGCGTATGTGAACTTTTTAGCATCCACATTATGATCAGACTGGCACCATAACTTCTTTTTTGGAGATGTTGTTCTCACGCAGCGGGGAGCAGCATCAGAGCTGATGGCTTGCTCGATTTTCAAATCTACAGGACATCCACCAACGGGATGATCTCTCTGCGAACAGGAATGGCGCCTTGCTCTAGTATCTGACGTGTTACAATACGAGACATCTGTGCTGCAAGGTCTACAACAGCAGCCCTCGTAACCAATGTGTATTCCTCAAGCTGCTTCTTGGATCTTCTGACTAGCTCCAAGGGCTTCACATGATGTCAAAATCATGAGCCCTTCTGATTTCGTGGTTGCATCTTAGAAGAGAACAGTCAGTTCTTTGGGTGAAGACGCTCAAAGGAACCATGTAATTTAGGCCTACATGTCATTCAGAGGCAGTTACCTTCTAGGAAGGCTACGAAGACAGCCACAGATTAAACCATTAGTCTGCTATTGAGCCAGCGTCTTTTGTCTCACTATTCTCACTCCCCACCTTAAGCATCTCAAATCCACACTCCCGACCTCAAGTATCTCACATCCACACCCCCCACTTCAAGCATCTCACATCCACACTCCCCACCTCAAGCATCTCCTATCCACACTCCCCACCTCAAGCATCTCATATCCACACTCCCCACCTCAAGCATCTCATATCCACACTCCCGACCTCAAGCATCTCCTATCCACACTCCCGACCTCAAGCATCTCATATCCACACTCCCCAGCATCTCAAATCCACACTCCCGACCTCAGGCATCTCATATCCACACTCCTCGCTTCAAGCATCTCATATCCACACTCCCGACCTCAAGCATCTCATATCCACACTCCCCAACTCAAGCATATCATATCCACACTCCCCACCTCATGCATCTCGTATCCACACTCCTCACCTGAAGCATCTCATATCCACACTCCCCAACTCAAGCATCTCATATCCACACTCTCCACCTCATGCATCTCCTATCCACACTCCCCACCGTACTTTAATACTTTTGTACCATAATTATTCAATATTGTACACTACTTTCTTATACTTATTCTCGTTCTTATGCGTATTATTTGTGTTTCACAGGAGTTTTCGAAGCCAGTTTTCCATGTAGTAATACCAAAAAATGTTTTTCGGACACACCTAAGCTATATGCAGGCTAAAATCAGTATTTCCATTTCAATCTGTATTTCTTACTTTTAAGTTCATTTGTGCAGCATAATACCGCTTAATCGTGATTTTCAGACAAATGTGCATGTTAGTGATGGTACCACTTGCGTCATCTGCCATGCATGCCCGACAAAATATACACAGGGTCAATTCTTGCATTTCTGGCGTTCCCTCGATTTCAAAGACATTTGTCCATCAAAAGATGACTTTAGAATGTGTTATTCGTTCTCGATATTTCTATGCTGAAATTTCGATATAAGTCTCTAACTACCACAAAAATGGACACGTTTCCAAGGTGACATTTCGATATAAGTCTCTAACTACCACAAAAATGGACACGTTTCCATGGATAAGGCATAAATCACGAAACAAGCCATTTCAACAATCAATTGAACCCATATATCGACCTCTGATCTGTTCTTAAAGTGGTCAGTGCATTGAGTTGTATCTTACGAATCAACCTTGTATATTTAGAATATCTCAAGGTATGTTTTGGTAAAAACAATCAACAATCTTTCTTTGACCGATAAAGTCATACGTAGCGTGAATTAGGCCATTCTTAAGTGGTTTATTATATGAGATGGACACTTAAGAATATGCTTTTAGTGACCAGGATATCATACGTAAGGAAAATACATGAATAAAATAAGTTTCAACCTTCTACTCAACAGTGACCAATAATTATAAGTTGGTGAAAATAAGCCAGGATATTGACCTTTGATCCGTTCTTGGAATGAATTTATGGAACTTGGAGTTGGAACTTACGAATTACCATATTATAATTAGCATGACTCAAAATATCTTCTGGTAACAAAATTTTCCTGTTACTCGACACGGCCTATAAAAGTAAAAATGAGCGTTATAGGCTGTTTCTAAGTGGCAGCGCCGCGCCAGTTATGTCATGTCTGAAATGCCGGGCCGTGATCTACGTCACCAGACACATCGCTAATTTACACGAGCCTTTCTCTCCACAATGCAAATAAATATATCGCAAGTTGAGTTGTAAAGTGCTAATGAGGCTACTGACGCTGAGTTGAGACTCTCAGTGTACACGTCCACATGACTATTCGGTCAATAGCCAAACCGTTATCAATATCATCGGAATACAGAGCCTCTGAAGTGACATGCCCCGCTCATATGGAGTAAGCTGCAACAAATATATACATCTAACTTTTCCCGATTCCATAATCCATGTTATATTATTGGGAGTAGAACGAATTAGAAATATGAAAAGCGTTAAAAAACAAGGGGAACAAAACATTCTAGTGTGACTCGCATGACTTACCTCATAAACATGTGTACGCCCTGATTGACGATATCGCCTTGATTGTATGTTTCCCAGCTGGTCTCAATCAGACGAATTTCTGCGTTACTCAACGACATGCTGTCTTTTGATGAAGTGTCAAAAATGTTCTTAACGGCTTCACCTGAAATTGACACAAAAACAGTCAGTCGTGTACAGGTACCTCAGCGCTAAGACTGATTACAGGTATGTTAGTGCTAAGGTATATATGCAGGTGTATATAAATACATATATAGATATACTCACAAGCTGCTATCGTCTTGACTGGGACTCACGAAGCGACTACGTTATCATGTGTGACGGACCACGCTTTTTATAATAGCTGTATACCAGCGACTTCTTCAATAACTCACACACTTACACTTAATCCAGTTGTAATAATACAGTCCCGTTTTTCACACACCGCCCAGTTCCGAGATTATGTCAGGCGAAGGCCAGCGATTGGAATACGCGCTGAGCCATTCAAGTCATGCCCGACCTGCGTACTGAAGATAAAGCTCACACGTTTTTAGTCTCTTTTCATTGGCTGACAGTCACTTAGCTTTCTGCACTTCCATCATCTGAGAGCTCTCACCCAAAGCAGCATTCCCTCCCTACTTTGGCAGTCGTTGGTTCGCTATCGCGATCAGCAGGCTTTATACCGAGAGTCGTTCTGACGGTAGACAGGTGCCCGACCGTTACACGTTCGCCACACGTATCAAGGTTATCGCTGCATATCACTTAGCGGGACTTCGCGACATCCAAATATTTATCGCTCTAAGTAGGTGATGCAAACAGTGCAAGAGAGCGAGATTGTACACACTGACTATATATGCATATACTGACTTGTCGAGCGCACGACATGTGCCCACGACCGTCGGGGCTATCGAAATCAAATCAGAATTCTATATAAATGCGTCCATTGTACACACCGCATTCATGTATTGTATACATAGCATGCAGAACCTATCTAGATGTTGGCCTATACTCTCACGTGGCAAGAAGGTATGGGGTGTATTACAGTAGCGCGTAAGGAAACTATTCCATCCGCTTGTTGAAATAGGTCATCAGTTGATGGGCACTTGGTCAGTCCTGTGTTGCTTACCAGACAGATTTGGCCTGGTGGCGTGGAAAGTCACGAGCAGTCAGTCAGCTTACAGTAACACTTTGGGGGGGGGGGGGGGGGGGGCGATAGATTAGAGGGGAGGGGGCTGAGCGCAGATACATTCACATACGGGTTATCATCCATAATAAGGTTGACATTTTAAAGGGTGTAATACCGTATTAGTGTGGGTATTACAGGAGTCAGTTGTCAGCGAACGTGGGGTGTCACTCCACGTTGTCACATAAACAAACCAACAAATCATGGCGTCACAGGTTTTTCCATGCTGGCCTGTTAAGTAAAGAGTGTCAAGTGAAGGAATGTGTCTCAGTGCCGTTCGTACCCCTGGGGTCGTGAGAAGGGTTTAAACTGCCCTACACTGGCAACCCTTCTTTGGAAACCGACGCGTGTTGTAGTCTTTGCGACATGTGTAAAGTTTTTCCAGCGCTGTCATCAAGGCAGTGACCCTCAGCAATAGAGCTGTTGTTAGACAACTTCAAGATAAACTGATAAAGGCCATTACCACTGCCATTAACTCCACAGGCCATGTTTTAGTATCCAATCATCCAATTATTTCTTCATCCGGATCATATAACATGGAGAATTTATTATTAACTGGCTATATTATCTGATTGTTTATTCACTTAACTTATTCTTGCAATTCGTCTTCATTATAATCTATACGTAAGCCCATCACTCCTGCACCTGATACAGGAGGCAGCGTTACACTGTGTCCCCCGCTGCTATTTACATGAGGAGTTTAAGATTTGTCCTCTCGCTGAACTGCATAAAATATAAAAGATGCAAAACGCCACGTTATGCATTATCTCAACTGTAATTGTAAATGGTAATTGTAAGAGCCTGTTGAGATATATAGAACATATTAGATATTAAGCCACCATGCGTTTTAATTTCTGAAAGCTTTCGCAGTTCAGGTGAGAAGAATTATATAAAATTTGTGTTTATTGGTGGAAGCCCTTGTTCACAGATAGGACGGAATATACATTTTATTTGTCTCTTGTTCTTCTAAACCATTTTACGTCAAAATGGCTTGCGTTAATGGCGTGTGGGGATAGGGAGGAAGGCAACATAACCATACCGACATGGCACAACCTAACATTTCAAAGTTTTAATTTACAAACCATCTGAAGTGGTAGTTTTAAGAATGACTTTAGAGTCAAATATTGAACCAAATGTATCACATAATGAGGATCATCGTCTGAACCCGCGCAGATACTCTGCGCAGAGTACATGCGAATGTCTTCAGGAGTTAATGTCTCCGTTAAGCTTGGTGTATTTATATAATGACAGCCATCGTCACGAGATTTTTTTCGACTGGCGGGAAGTTTATCTAAGGTTTATGCCGGGCACTCCAGCTTCCTCTAACCACATAGCCACCGGCAGGCTATATATAAGAAAATGAGTAAAAAAAATGAGTGTTTTTAACAATATTCAAATAAGAAAAAAATAAAAATAAATAAATATTTGTATGTTTGAGCTCGGATAACAAGAGCTGATAAAACTTCACGGAAAGCTCGCTGTTTCTACCATATATATATAGGCCTTACTTACAAAATGGTCAAAACCCACATGCTCGTCGATCAACTGTCTACCTTACCACCGCCGTAAATTGGACAAATGAAATTTAGTGGCATAGCGTTTGGTAACGAACATGGGTATACGATATTTGTCAGTATTTAAATCTTGCTTTGAAAATGCACAAAGAAAAACCAAATTTGTGAATAGACCGGATATTTGATATATCAAGCACTATCGCACTTCCTTATTTGCTTTGCTTTGAAGCTCTTTTCTGGTTTATTATATTATTTCGTCATATGTCGACATACATCTGGCAGATTTCACGGTTGAAAGGCTATACAGTGTGAATATGTAAGCAGGAACTCGTCATATATACGTGACCTTGGAATTCAGCAACCTTGACGACTTGACTGACATCACGTAATTTTTAAACATTTTTCTTTTTAACAGGATAGGATGATGAACTCCGTTGGGAGTGTGGGAAATGCTGCTAGATGAAAGTAAACAACTTCTCCTTCAAACTTAGTTCAGTATTTTTCCGTTAACCACACAAAGGCTTTATAATATAGGTGAACGAAATGCACATCTGACAATACACTATCATGCGCCTCATGATATACAGCGGCGTGCCATGGATCTTGACCGGGGGGTGGGGGAGGGGGTGCGGATTTGACAAGAGCGGAACGACTATCGCAGTCTATTAGACGAGGGTCCAGGGGCCGCCTAGGCCCCGGAAGCCCCGGGATATTAGGTGCCGAAGAGAGAATCTGAGTGATTTCGAATCGTTTCGAATGCAGATTTGGCCAATGTGTACACATTCATTTTCACATTTAAAAAAAAGCCCAAAACAACTCATGTTCAGCTTAGGTGGGGTTGAAAACAGGCTGAGTATATAGTATTTATTGTCATTACAAGCAGTACAAGTAAAACTGCGGCATCTGTCTTGTCCACCAGACGGAAATAGCTACTGCTGCCTGCGCGGTACGATTCAAGAGAGGTAATTCTGTAAAACACGCCGTCTTCCACCGGGAACAATATGAAATGGTTCACATAACAGAACATATCTAAATAGCCCTACATACTATTTAGTAAAGTGGTACGAAACTGAAATATTGGACACCCCTTCCCCCAGCCTACGCCCCTGATATCCCTGAGAACACAACTAAGAACTCATGACATTTTTTTAGCAGATCATACAATGGGTACCCTTATCATGATTGGATATTTGGGTGTAGACTACCTACATGTATGCCAGTCAAAGATAGTAACTCAGTGGGGAGTAACTAACAGGAAAAGACGGTCTACGTGCACATCACAAGGATAGTACACAAACAGGTAAAAAGGTGACCTACCTCTTCAATCTGGGGTAGCTCCACCCCCTTTCAAAGAAAACTGAGTTAACGAGTACAACTGAAACGATGACGGTGCGTGGTTAATTATATAGTGGAATTTAAATGTAAACATATACCGAGGCGATATACATAAACTGACTGGGGAAAATGAGACAAAAGTTATGGATACATGGAATAAAGTTAACTGCAAGAAGTCCTGGTATAAGTAAATGGTAGATGTATTGGTTGTTAAACAGTGGTATCACGTTCATTATCTGACTTCTGCCCCCCCGCCCCCCCCCCCACCCCCCCCCCCACTCCCCTCCTCCTCTTTAAATTGAAGCAGTTCAGAGACGGGCGTGCATTGACCTGAGGTTGGGATTTCCATTTAACATCGATCGCTTATACGTGTCCTCACTGAAGTTTAGATATGGATAATTTGGCAACAATGGACAAATTTCCATAACATATAGCTATTTACAGCATTCTAAAGGGTATAAACCTTTCAAATGTTTAGGTCCAAAGCCGAAATTATGCGTCCATGGGATCACCTTGCCTGGGCTATAATGAAATTATTGCCGATTTATCTTGTCGTGGGAAGTCTTAAGCACTTTCTTCACGGTTCGTATATTTTGAATTGAACCTTGACATAGGAAAAAAAATAAAGAGGTCTTTATATAGGATATGTGTTACCAGTTAACTAAGGAACATGTTACCTACATGTCAAAACAGGCAGTGGTTTAGTTACATGCCATAGTACATGGATAAATTGTTGCTGGAACGAGGCCGTACATGTATAAAGGTGTTAAGTAGCGAACAATACAAAAATCAGTACCTAAGAGTGTCTTTACGCAATACAACTAGTGACGATGCATCTTTATTAGCATCGAACGGATGACCCTGCGGATAATCTGTGACATAATATTTGTACATATACAATGAGTAATATGTATACAATGATTAATAAAAATGAACTGGTTTGACAAAATTAATCAACATAAATTATGCAAGCATGAGGTACATCATGATATTATGAGATACAATATTAGGGCCGATGACTACCATTGAGACATCGGTATTGTATTTATTTATGAAGAAAGTTCCTTTTACATCTAAGGTGGCTTGATTTTAATCTCATACTTTATAAAATGGAAAGACTTTAAACGAGAGAGTCAATGACAATGCGCATGAGGGTATGTGCTTACTGACTGGAAGATGACAATATTCTTCGTTGTTGATACGTTGTCAGTGCAGCGTCATTCTGGAGCAGAGATCTCAGGTCTGGCCAATATACTCTCTGCCACATCCCATGCAAAACAAGTGCATATGCAACATTTTTTTCACAGTGCAGCACGTCAAATTTTTACATTAAACAAAGAATTTTCTCTCTCAAACTGAAAGCTTAACCTTTCTACCGTGTATGCATGCTCCACATTTAGGTTCATTGCATTTAGAGATCGATGGAGCCAAAGATTTTTCTGAAAAGTGAGCGCGATTTAACTTTTTTTTTTAGGCTTGTAGCCTGTCGCATGTTATAAAATGAACTTAGATTTGGCTAGAATATCTTTCATCCTGTCACTTTTTTAGAATTGGTAAGGCATTCACAATGAATGGGAAGATGTTGTTATTATTGGGATTATGTGCTGTAACAAATGGAATTACCTTCTCGTCAGGTTTTTTCTGCGAGGAATTTAATGAATGACTGAGAGCGGTCCTAATTCCTCTGTCAATTGATCCTTCCGGATAACCCCTGTTGCGCAGACATGATTTAAGTTCTATTAATCTCTCATTTTGATTTGATCTTACGTTTACTATTGTACAGATTCTTCTGGCAAGGGAATATGGGATATTTTCCCGAGTATGACGCGGGTGATTCGAACTAAAATGAAGACAGAGTTGTGTGTCCGTGGGTTTTCGATAAATATCAGTTGATATAGAAGTCCCCTCTTTCAAGACAAGTATGTCTAAAAAGGTTATTGACTTTATTTGACTTATTGACTTTACTATGGAAGAATTTACTTCCACTGTGAAGGATATTTGGGCATGAAAGTTGTTAAGGCTATCAGAGATCAATCGGCCCGGTTTCCTTTGGCCAGAAAATAAAACAATCATCCAGGTATCTTTTCCACTGGCTTTTAAATTCTGTTGCAAAATCATGCCCAAACATGTTCTTTTTTTTTTTGTAAAGAGATATTTCTAAATAGCCCATTGCTAACTTTGCATAAACCGGGGCCATCTTTGTTCCCATTGCTGTCCCAAGAATTTATACATAATGGCAATCGTTAAAACAGAAGGAGCTATTGTTTAAGATAAATTTTATACAATCTGTAAGAAATTCGTTTTTGAAGTGATTCGGGGTGTTGATTTAACCAATATTGTATTGCTTCTATATACATATATATCAAATAAATAAATTCATTATTACACATCGTTTTAGACAAAAAAGGTCCGAAAACTGGTATATTGTCGACAAGAGGACACGAACGAAAATAGTCGAAACGGATCGACCCTCAGGGGCCAGTTTCACAAAGATGTACATGTACGATAATCGCACGTAAAGGACAATGGTACGGTAACAGTGACGTACAAAATATTGTACGACAAATGTCGTACGCCGCTTTGTGAAACTGGGCCCTGAACCGAATCGGCAATTCGTAATGATCGAAGATAAACAGCTATTAAACACTGCGAAAAACTGTTTCGTTACAGTCTGACTGACAGACAACGGGGGTGTTCATGGTCCCGTCCGGTAACGGTAGAGGTCATGCAAGAACTTGATCCTTATGAAAGGATCACTGCGGTCAGTCGCTCGTACATAGGGTACGGTCTTGGTGCCTGAAAGAATCTCAAGCTGGGCTGTATACCCATGAAGATTTATGGCTGAACTCTGAAAGGCCCACACATTCCCAAACTGCAGTTTTCTGGTTATATCCGAAATATAATTAGTCACATGTTAAATATCACGCTGATACTCATTTTCACCATGTGTCGGTATAAGTAAGGTAACACGGATGATTAATCACTAAAATAGATAACTCGAACAACCATCAAAAACAGCTACGCTTGGGAGAGAAAAAGACTTCTAAGCGAATTAATTCAACAAGGATGCTGTGGTATGCCGACGAAAGTGTTCTTAACCTTTCACTGATCAAACATGAAGTGCACTTGCTTTACACTGTGTATATAGACCAAGAATCGTATGCCTCATTTATTTCGGCTCCACTCAAATTTACTGTTTGAACTGGTACGAAGCCGGTGAGGTTTAGGAGAGAAATACTCCCAAAATATAGCGCCTCGTCAAGTATACACGTGACACGGAGCCATACTAAGTGGCATACTCCTTACAGCGCATGCGTCGCACTCTACCTATCAGTTTACATCACTGTCACCACTAGTAAATTTTGGACAGGAATCTTGAACAAGGTCACGGTGATGAGGCAAGAAGGAATGTCAGAAAACACTGTCTCAAGCTTTGCCTCTAACAATAGTTTATACACGTCTTCGTTTTATCCAGAGTATGTACAGCATGATATGACCAGCAAAACCTAAAACAATTTTATTGATGAATGCTGACTAAATAGTTCCGCGGGAGGACACGTGGTGAGGTTAAATCTAAACAAGCCTACGTGCGTCTCACAGGCTCCAAAGGTCAAGCTTGTCTATTGGTGGTAATGATGTTGAGCGAAAGGCAGCAAGCGACGCATGCGCTGTAAAAAATATGGCTAAATGGTGCGTTGAGCTCCAGAAGGGTAGGAGAATCCCAAGAAAGCGAGAAGTAAAGTAAACAAATGTGCTGCCATCATAAGTGATTCTGGCAAGGCGTTCACTTCAGTGTTCACAGTACTGATAATCTAGAACCATCTAAGATGGAATTCAAGAGCGTTCAGTCAGTCCCCACATGTATTTCCACCTGACTATAAATGTTTTCACGCTGACGTGCCAAGGAACTGTGTGGCACACTCAATCATTTCGCAAGGTTCGAGGTTCTGGTCAGCAAAGCCCACCATCAGAGTTTACACTCCAGTAGCCCATAAGGCCCTTAGCCCCAAACGCTAAAGTTTCCAGGCTTTGGCCCCCCGAAGATCCGCGCAGATAATGCTTCTCGCTTCGGTCAGGTTTAACCGTATCCTGGCCCCGATACCCACAGGTGTTGACTGTACTAGCTTACATTTACGAAAATACTGCCAGAGCTCAGTCAACATGCTTATTCTATTGACCCCGAAACAACCAAACCCTGGCTAAACCAACCTTTGTACTGAAACACTTTCCCGATCTAAACTTGGCTATCTAATGAAGCGTTGAATCTTGATTATGGGTTGGTCACGTAGTCATGTTTTCAACCGATATTTTAAGACAGCACACTGACGTTTATTTCCTTTCAACACATCATTAAGGAGAAATAATGGTCTTCAAATGTATGTATTTGATTTGGGCTTTAAGTCATACCCGAGAATAATGCGCTGAACATGACCACGGATTGATTAGTGGACTACAGCTGTAAAGGGCAGGTCAACTAGCGGGAGATGAATCCGAATGTCCAACCACAATGGTTAAAGTAACGGTGTTATAAAATAATCAACCGCATCACTATTCCTTTTATGTGTCCCTTCATTTAAAATAAGCAAACCCCAGAATATGTCTATACTGACAGGCTTGTATGGTGCACTGGTCGAACCTGCGGTGTTGAAATAGATGCCAGTGCAATACTCGGATTTCAGCGTAATTTTGGCGGCGATTCGAAATAGGCCGAGACTGCGAGAATTTTACATGATCCAACCTTGAAACGGCACGTGGTTGAACTACTCTGAAGAAAATGGCATCAAACATATGGTGAAATAAAATTTCTTTTAATATGTAAGAAATAAATACTTTACATAGTAACGGATTGACTGATTAATTATTAAACGCTATACTCAAAACAAATGGGAACCGTTGCGTCAGCCCAAAGACGTTCAAAACTAGGTCATTTGAAATTAATACGGTACTTCTCCTTGGCAAAATGTGCACATGTGGTACAAGTCTGAAGACAATTTCTTATATAGTTCAAGATATATCGTGTTTTCAAGCCTGCCACAAGATATAACTTCAATGTCCCCGATGACATTGAAAAATAAAAGAATTAGCAAAGTGAAAGAAAATGAAAATAGAATTCTTTTCAAAGCTTAAGTGTGCATATATCGTATACGCTAGGTTAACCTGGTTACAGACGCTCAAGAAATTAATTACATTGCTCGTACAGCAATGGACAAACGGACGATCAGGCGCCAGGCGGTGTACTACGATACCCTAGGCAATGCGATGTTGGCTCACAGCCATAAGGGCAGGCTGTATGCTGGAGGTGAAGGATGACATTTTTGACAGGACAGCAAGATTTACTCGCTTACAGAGGACCGCGAACGCATAAGTCCTTCGATCCCTTGTTAGACGCTATTACATAGATGAAGACATCGATATGTATTCTTCCGCGTGGGGAACCCACATTTGAGATACATAATCATCGCTCTTGCCGTCACTTCATGGCATCACGTTAGGCTGATGCAAACTGAACCAGGGACAGAAGCGGAAGGTCAAATTATTGTGGATCTCCTCAGATTGGGAACAATAAAGTGACAAGGCTCGATATCAAAGACAAATTTCCATCAGTCAGTAGCAACTACCATGCCTTCGATTACACAGGATGAGAACCTTTCACATTGTTATCGTGTGTCCATAGAGCCAAACTAATTATGCTGTCCAAACCGCCGCAGTAACCTTGAAGGTTACAGAGGTAATTTACAGTTGGTATTTCCGACCCGGCCGCAGTGTGCTAAGACTAAGCGATTACCAGTCCTCCAAGTATATCCTGAACACAAAGACGCTCAAATTAACACGTCCATACACGAAAGAACACTTTATTTTTATTAACCACGTCACATATTTTTTGTTGACAGCAACCATATATAAACTTTTATCCAAAAATAAAAGAATGACATATTTATGTCTATGAACAGAAGTCTATAGTCGCTTTGTCAAGCTTTTTGTTAGAATGATGACAATTTTAAGGATGACTGCATTTTTGTGAAAATTCCCGTCACTGATGCATAATGAAATACTAATCAGGCGGCTAATTTTAGAGAAAGACGCTTAAATCCTCATAACGACTGCTAGGTATCAAAAACATCTTTATCTGTAACATAATGTATGTAAACTTAAAATACAATAACATATAGTTGTACACTATAACAGAGATCTAGTTTTACAAATTATAGCGGCACTACACATAGTTTAATTAATTATTATGGTGATACAGGGGACAATGACATATTCATGATTTTTTTAAAACAAATGTTATTTGTGCGTTGAGAAAATCTATGGAAATTAAAATAACACCATTTATACACGTGGTTCGAGGATCAGGAAGCGATCTTAAAATTACATAAAAATTTTAATCATTAAATTTGGTATCTTCCTTTCTGTAATTTTGCCTCAAATTTGTTTTACAATAATTTTCCTTGAATTTCTGCTGTCAAGCACAATTTTGTCCCTGTTACGTAAGAAACAACAATTTTAAAGTGATTTGATATTTGACTTAAGTCGAAGGTTGCTTCGTGATCCTGGGGCCAGGGAATATAAAGGCGACGTTACACGAGGGTGATGATGTTTCTTTATCAATACGAGGGACTACAGTTGAATGTAAGTTATCATCTTAGAAAACGATGATGGAACGTCAAGCCTAACAGTAAAGATAGCATAACCCATCATGGAAATAGCAAAATGCGATTTATACTTAAAAAGCACCACAGATGCTGACACTTTACATAACTATTAATACGAACGTTACCATAAAACACAAATTCAGAGACAAAATCACTTGTAAAAAAGAAACAACATAATGATGTGTATATATCTTCAAAATATAATGTACGTTTTATAAAATCTCGCAGTTAAAAAAATAGCTTCACCCGAAGGCACTATGTCTATATACAGCTTTACAACTCTCGTGCAGTTCTTCACATATTCACAAATGTTTAAGCTTAAACTAACCTGATTAAAAAACGACCCATCCAACGTGCTACTGACCCATGATTGGCTATAAATACGTGTGTCATAGTGTTCACTCATATAGGTGGTCAGCTTACGGCTGTGGTCAGCTACTGTATCATACTTAACAGTTGCTTAACAGTCACAAGACACACCTGTTATTTTTATCCCCGTACACTGCGCACAGAAGCATACATTTACTTTAGGTTCCACAGCTTGATAATGATTAAACAGTAATACAACCACGGAGCATTAATACGGAATTACGGCACTTCACCCTGTGTGACTTTTTTCTCGTTCGGAGAAAGGTGGTACCACAGCGTATAACTATCACAAGATTTCCCTGTTATTATTTACAATGACTCAGCCGAAATGCCTGTGGATGTTGGGTTTGATAATGACTGAAATACCCCGTAATGACAGGTTTTGTGTAATACAGAACTGGGGACATGCATTTAAACAGGGGAACAGTTATTACTCCTCAGGAAAGTGTAATCCGACCCAGCAAGCACTAAGTCGTCATTTGTGTACCCTTGTCTTGTGCAAATATTAATAACACCAGCTTCACCCTATAATAGCTCAAAATTTCAGGAAAGATAGATACTATCGACTTCAGACGTGTCTTGCTGAAACTCCATCCCCTATATCGTCCTTCGTTCAAAAACGAAGACGCATCAACTCGCGAGTTTGATGGGCACTCGCTGTGGCGGGGGCGTTTTAACTACTAATCTCACGAGATTTGTGTCCATAAAATGCTGCTGGATAAGTAAGCTAGAACTCTGATAATGCAGTGGGTTGATGGAACCATTTGGGTCCGCAGCATTTTAATCATGATAAAAATGTCCCACAACACCACCTTTTGAAAGTGTTAAGTGAAGTATACATAGCTCCTTTTCGTTTTTTGTTTCGAAAACACTAATAGAGTTCAGTAGTTTCTTCTATCCGAGTCGGAGATTTCTTCTTTGACAATGACCTGTAAAGGTAAAGAATGTAGCTTGTACCAGTACAACAGCAAATTCTTTGATGACCAGAACTACCAATTATTTCGGTCGTTTCACGACGATGTATCATAGTAGCTGGGTAGACCCTACGTTGACAAAATATAGCGCTATCCAACTGTTATGTCCATACCGTGATCGTCAGGCAAGTCCTAGAAATGACCGACCTTAATCTTGACTTTCATTTTCTTGACTTTATATTATTTTTTATTAATTTATTTATTTCTGTGTTTAAAATGAACGGAATTAGCATTCAATTTTCTCGTCCCCACGCCTCTGTAGTGGCTCTGTAAGCTGTTCCATTTAACCATACTTTCAGCACTGTGGCATACATGCAGTTTCCGGATGAAACAGGACTCTTAACATAAGGTATTGAGATGAGCCTTATGGTTTCCCCACTCAGTGAAACGCAGGGTGTATCGGAACAGGTGGGCCATCAGCAGTCGATCTGAACCTGGAAAATGAGTTCGCACGCTTGAAATCGCACGGTTCTCGATATTTCGCCGCGGGTCTGGAAATTTGCCAGTAACTACTTCGCTTTCCTCCGGCTTTAACCTGACACCGTTGTAAAAGTTTTAAAAAATTCTTACTTAATGGCGTTAAACACCAATCAAACAATTAAATAAATAGTTTACCTGTCTTCCCAGGCTATGCCCTCTATTATCAGCTGTTATTTTGGCCAAGCTGTTCCTTATGCCTCTGCCTTTGGATGGAACCTACAAGTACATCTTACAGTAAAAAAAATCCTGACAGTCGAGTATGGAACACTTGTACTTATAACACCATCTCCGACATAAAATAACTTGGCCAATGTGCGTTTTGCACCATACTGTGCAAACTATTCATTCGACTGGTGTTTTTCATCCGTGCTCAACAATATTTCACATCTAGGGTATTGAAATACATCGTTATGTTATGCAATGAAGCTCAAATCTGAAGCACTGCTAATCGACTTTTGCACGTCCGACCAGAGATGGAGCGGCCATGAAATAGATTTGAAACTACCTTAATTTACATTTCTTTTTCAATAGCAGATCCGTACGTGGGAAAGTCTACCAGCAGCCTCAGGATGGTTGTCAGTTTTCACCGGGCTCTACTCGGTTTCCTCCCACCATAATGCTGGCCGCTGTTGTATAAGTGAAATATTCTTGAGTACGACGAAAAACACCAATCAAATAAATAAATAAATAAATAAATAGATACATTTTAAAACAGAAGCATGCTGTGAATGATATACCTTAAAAACACCACAGAAACTGCCGTAATCTTCCAAAACGTCGTCTTAAAGGGATACAGAATCGATTCTGATTGGCTGGTGTGAGAGACAGGCAAGCCTAGGCCACGCCTGGCCTAAACTGGATTTTAGGTATGGTACATTTATTCAAACGTGACCAAAGGCCTAAGCGTTTAACACAGGAATCCCTATCTCCACTGTCGGTCAATCAGCGTCGATTCTGTATCCCATCAATAGCTCCAAATGCCCGGTACTGACCAAAGAGGTACCCTGTTCAATTCTAATTTTGTTAAATTTTTTTTATTACTTTTGTCGGGTAGATGGCGAAGGACGGGGGTTTCAACTCATAAACCCGGTCACCGTGGTATGAGTGAAACATTCTTGATGAGTTTTAAATTAAACCTCCAATGAAAAAAAAAAACAACAAATAAATGATGTAACCCAATGCGTACTTTTGGATGCATATGTACCTTTTGTGGTGGGCAGTGCCCTTGCTCATATTTCTGCCTTGGTTGACCGTGTATAGTAACATCTACATTTAGAAGCTCTGCATCCCAGGACTCCTTGCACGAGAGGATATTTGCCTTGCTGGTGTCGCTTAGAAGCCTGTGTTGAGATTCACTAACGTTGCCCACTGATCTGTGGTATCTAGGGTTGTCCTCATCTTTATCCTGGGTGCCGTTCATGGTGTTCTGGGACTTGTACTGATAACCTGAAGATCTGTCACTGGAACAGTTATTATCATTTGGGAATTTATATTTTAAACTACTTATGCCCCCTTGAGGTCGGTACTGAGTAATGCCACTGGCAGCTGAAGTCGACACAACGTTGTACGATGTATTACTCCTGTCACTGTGCGAGGTCTGGTACCGTCTACTCAATGCATGACCCCGTCCTCGTGAAGGGAAGCGCACGCCACTGCCTGGCCGCTTCGTGAAGCTTTCAGATTGAGTGGAAGAATCATGTACGCTGGCCAATCTCACACCTGCCGTATTGCTATGGGATACTGAATCGCGGGATACTGAATCTTGGGATGCTATGAGATGTTCTGAACCATCCATGCCTGCGGGTGGGCTTTGAGAAGGCTGGCTTCTTTCTCCTGCAGGAAAGGCCACTCTGATTTTGAAGCTTGGACGGTTAGATTTGGGCAGTCTAAGGGAGTAAGTGCTTTCTTGTGGGGACGAGGCGGTGTTCTCTGGGATCAAGGTCTCCGCAGGAAATCCTTTATCATTCATTAATTGCTGATCCTGATGGTCAACATGTGCTCTCTGGTGACCAGGAGAACGGTCTGGCCTACTCTTGTCTGCTGCTATAAGACTGTGTGGGGCCTGTTCACGCTGTGTCTCCTCTTCCACTAGAGGACCCATTCCTGCAGTCCGCTGCATACCATTCTGTCTGTGCAACATCTGCTGTCGTAGTAATTCCTGCTGCTGCTGAAACTGCAGCTGCATTGCATGCTGCCATAAGTGAGAATTCGGCATCATTGGCATCATGCCCGGTATACCCAGAATTGGCACATGTCCAAGTGCAGGAAAACTCGGCACAGATGCTCCCAGCGGCATCATCAGAGGATTGGACATCATGGCCATGGCTGCATTCTGAGCCAGGTACTGCATGTAGATGTTCAGGTCATCTGGAAGAACGCTGGGTAACCCTGGGAAGTGATCTATCTTCCGGTGTGCCCGTGGAGGAAAAAACTCTGATGAGGAATTTCCTCCTGGCCCATCATGATCCCCTGACTCATCCACACTATTATCAACTTCATTAACCCACAACTGACTGGTACTTTGAATTCTCTCGTTCATTGCTTCTAAATCTCTTCTTTCCAGATTCTCAGGTGTGCTGTTTTCCGTTGGCCGTTCCTGAGGATCCAGTGCAATCTGCGAGTGATTGGGAACATTTGCATTCGGTGTAATAATCCCTTGGTCTTGCTCAGGCTTTCTGTCAACGTTTTCACTGGAAGGTATATACACTGTATCAGACTCCCTTTCTTTTCTCTGTAGATCATCGGCTATAACAAGGATATCCTCTATCAACTCAGTGCCCCAATCTTCATGAGCTGGTGGCAAGACAAATGGAGCACTTACAGAATTATTCCTCACTTCTGTTCCCGAATTTGGCTGAGCTGCAGAATTTGAATCATTTGGTTTTCTAATAGCATTAATCTTAAGGTGTCTGAAGGAGAAAGCCGCGGGTGAGCTCTGGGTGTTTGTATTGCCTAGACTGGCCTCACTATGTGATGGCAACTGCTGATCTGTTCTGTCATTTACACCAAAGTTGGCATTTGTTCTGACAGTTGGGATAGGTGTATCAAACTGGTCTGTTTGTTCTTCATTTTGATTATTACTGAGAAATTTCTCCTCTGGTGAAGTTGACAGACAAGTACTCCCCATAGCTGGAGGATTGTTGTTGGGGGTGTTAGAACCGTCACCTGAGGTATCCTTGGAATGAAACTGCATGAGAACATCAGTCTGGTCCATTTTACTCCATCCATCCTCAGGTTGCTCAGATTGTGACATTTCTAAAGGAAACCTGACGTTTTCTGTGTCAGTTGTATCCCAGGACTCGCATGTTTTACTCCACTCACGTTCCTCTGGTCTGAAGAAACTCGAATTCGACGGCTGCACTGTGTCCAAAGTCTGGTCAGGGATACCCCTTTCCAGTACAATCCCTGGAGCATGGGGCAACTGTGGAGGCTTTTTGTGGCTGTTCACAGTAGTGCAGCTCCAGTCTGTGTTATCTGTCTTGGAAATTGGAACTTCCCAAGAACCCAAGGAATGGTGTGAAAAACTGTGAGGATCTCGGTTTAAGTGAGGCTCCATTTGGGACAACAATTTACAGTCTGATGTTGTGGGGGTCACATCTATCTGGTTCATATCAGAATGACTTGAGTGTGATTGCCCTGTTTCCACAGACTTATGGCTGTTAGTGCTGTTAAAATCTACCACTGTGTTCCGTATCCCCTCTGCTGTCCTGCATTCTTTGTTAACCTGGTTGACATGAGGCACTGCAGACGTAGGGTCACAGTTTATCGGTTGACTTCTGGGTCTCCATTCTGCCGTCAGTCGGTCAGCATAACTGGGACAGGGTTTGGATTCACCAAAGGCTCCCTCTGGCAGGTCGTCATAACTGTTAACAATAAACATAAGACATCTCAGTTCATGGCACTGATAGTGCGGTCTTACATTTCTTTATTAACCCCATTCTGAAACGAAAAATTCAGTGGTAATCTGTCGAATAAATGAAATATTCTTGAGTGCCACTTAAAAAACGCCAATAAAATAACTAAATAAATAAATAAGTTGCCTTAGCACTGCTTCGACTGTTATTGGACAACAATGCCCTCAGTTCTAAGTACATGTATGACATAAGCTAAACATGACATGTTGCCACCCTACAATTATGTTGTAGCACTTTTTCCTTCACAAAAAGTGTGGACCACAACTCACTGCTTTGTGGTGAAGAAAAAAAAAACATCTGATCTGAAAGCATTCTGTCAGTCCTTACCTGTCACAATGGCTACTTTACCTAACCCTGAATTAACTCTGGCGTGTCAAGATAATACATCAATCAAAACAATACATCAGAAAATACATCAGCCAATCAGGCTTAGGTTATTATTTTCAAGTCTATAGTTCAACAACCAACCATGTTGCAGATTGTATCAACCATACACTTAATGCGAAAGACAGCTAAGGCTCATATAATACTATAATATAACTCATAACTATGTGTAAAAGTACTTTCATTTTATATCCTTTTAAGACAGGTAAAAACATTTAAGATGGAAAATGTGTTCATGGGCCATACTGCCAGTAGCATCAAATTTTTTTTAATACATATTCACCTACAGGCGAAATTTTGTGAGCATCCATTTACGTAATCATTTACTTGAGGTTAATTAAAGCTTTTTAACAGAGCTATGTTTGGAGTGGGAAAAACTTCTTATGATGTCACACTACCAAAAAAAAAGAAAAAAGTTACATGGTTCATAAAGCCCACAAGAAAATACAGACATTTAAATGTAACTCTTTAAAAAAAGTTTAAAAATAGATGAAAATATTATTACCCATAATTTCCAATTGTCTGTCAGATGATCCTTATTTCCTTATTTAGCTTTTTTTTCACTTTTAGCAAAGCTGACAGCTCTATGTTTTCCTTTTATCTGCCTGGATGACTGCTGCCCTCTTTAATATGTATTACCACTTTTATTTGTCATGTATCACCTGTTATTTCTGACATATTCCTACAGGAACTGGTGTAATTAGTTGTTTTGGAGAGTGGTTTTGTAATCATGAACTTGGAATGTCCCTTCACAGTCTGAGTCAGACTTGATGCTTCAATTCTATCATATCAATTAATTGATTCTATTCTACTGAATTAAGCTTTCTATACCTTGTTTTGTTTGCTGCCTTTAACTTTAGGCAACACTGAGAGTTCCAAGCTCGTACAATGACCTGGCCTAATGGCTTCTATAATACTCACCTGGAGTTAAGCTGGTAGTTGTCTGGCACGGAGGGGAAGTCCTGGTTCAGCGAGTTGTGTACCAGGTGGTAACCTATATCACTGAGGACCCACTGGCATGGTGTTAGGGCAGCCTCCCCAGCATGATAACCCGTCTTGTACCTGTGGAAAAGGTGTTTATTCTGAGAATTTACAAACCAACAGAGACTTACTTGTATACTTGCATGTTGTTCAACAGTGTTCAAAAATTTTCACTTAATATATTACATCAGGCAATGGGTTAAGGAAACCCTAAGTGTCTGGAATAAACCAGCGACCTTTGGCAAGTGACTGATAACCTTTTCTGTGTGATGTACAGACTTGGTTTACATTCCATACCTATAAAAATGTTTGCATTCCATGCAGGTGATATGTTTAATGTTTGCAGTCCTCTGGTGTTCCACCTAATACATGTGATTTGATTTGTTTAGGTCTTGTCTTTTGGTAGAAATTACCACACAATTTGTCCAGTGAGGATCCCCCACCCTATGCATGTATTTAGTTCCAAAATGTTACTGTCTGCATGTTTTATCTGTATTATATGTCAGCAGACCCCAAATTCAACCCAATTTAAAGAGCCTCTGTGCATTTTTACTTCAATTTAGGATGACTAAGTGGACATCCTTACTTCATACTCAAATTTCAGTTCCTAAATGTATGTTATTTTATGTTTTCAATCTGACTAAAACTCATGACCTTTCAAGTTGTGTAAGCCTTTTGCATATTACCATGACAGTTGTTTACACAAGAAGAGGCAAAAAGTTAATTTCATGACTGAAATAACCCACAAGAAGCCTATTCAAAGCAAAAGTAATATACATGTGTATCTACATTCCGGGGAATTCTGAAACTTTGTCAGTGGCCAGTTGAGTTGTGTATCAAAACGTCACAGAGATTTTACTTGCTTGAAGACATGGATGTACTGCACCAGACATTTTAAATATAAGTGCTGTAATTTTTTTTTCACTTTATAAACACCTGTATTCAATTTTCCCTCTATAGACTGTACATATTTGGAAATAAAAATTAAATATAACTCAAAGACAAACAATTACTTTTTGCTTTTCTTTTGAGCTTTTTTTCCCTGAAAATTTACGGGGCTTCCTACAACCTTATATTTTGGCATTTGCAAATGAGTGTAGTTGAACTATTACTGATTAATTATTTTATTATTCCTACGCTGCGTACCTGTCTCTCGCTGACTTATCCCGCACATGCAGGCTCATTTCCATGGCTTGGGCTAACATTTTCTCCTCGTCCTCCACTGACTCAGGCGTCAGTTCCTCAAGCAGCTGCTTTCGTCTCTCCCAGGGGTTGGAGGGGGCATCTAGGGTGCAAGGCGGGTAACCAACTGGGAAGGGGAATCAACAAATAATGCCTTAATCCACAGCTTAAACATGTCAGGCAATGTTCGTTCCGCTAAAGTTGTTTTGATAGTAACACAAGTGTACCGTAAAAAGTGTACTCAATTTCTCTATTAGCCTCATTAGAGTCACCACAGGCTTATCAAAAACCAGATAAAAACAAACTGAACCTTTCCTTCAAAACTGAACCCCAAAAAACTGATGTACCTTTCGTGTTAACAAATTCCTCAACCTTTTCACACATGGGAGTGCAACTTTCACTGCAATTTATGCACATTTTTAAGTTGATTTTTGATAAACTTGAATAAAAACTTTGCAAACATGCAAACTGGTTGAAGAATAATGGTAAAGGTTTATATTCTCAGAGCATTTTTTTTAAATGCCTTTCTTTTTCAGGAATAGAAAATACTGATTGTATATAATACATGTATTTCATGTATTTCACCTAAAACTTAGTATGTATAAATTCAAAAGGCACTTTCAGAAGCACATAAAGGCCTTAAAATAATGTTTTTGATACCATCTGAATACTTCAGTTCTTCGGATAAATTATTAATCAAACTTCACAAAAAATTCTTAAGTGGTCATATATAAGGGATTATTAAATCAGAATCGCGCAGAATGTGCCACTGGGAAAATGCTGAACTTGAGTTATGTGAAATACAGTATATGTTTTTGACAATGTTAAACTGGAGCCCCTTCCAACATTTTCATCTGCCTATGTCAGCCAGTGGTAGTGGAATATGTCATAGTATTACATACTGAAGTATTTTTACATGTAGTCTCTGAACTGTTAGTGACTAATCTTTACCTCCCAAAAAGATCATAAGCATGAAATTGATTTAAATCCGTAATATGGTGATCAAAGCCCTTAGTTAGAAATGACATCCTCTTGCATGAAGGGATTGCATTAAAGCTACAACTGCCACCTTATGATTGAAAAATTACAATAAGCAGGAAACTGTTGTAAACATTAACTATCACCCCAAAATTAACACTGGCCACAAATACTTTCCTTCATGTAGGCTGCAAGTTTTGATTTAGTTTGCAAAGATGTACAACTTACGGGCTTAGATGTTAAAGTAATTTGTTCACATGTTGTTGTTAGCGGCAGAATCATCAAGATGTAGAGCTCTTTCCAGTCAGAATGAAGGCAAGGAAAATGTTACTGAGTGGTGCACTGTACATTTACACAGAAGAACTTCAAACAGTTACATTCACCTTTACAACTTCTCTTTGGCATAACTTATGTTCACAATCGATTGCAAAGTCTTACCTAGGGTTAAAAATTGTAGCATCAATACCTTTTTGCAAGTGGCCACAGATCAAATTGATTCTTTAATGCAGATATAAATTTCTATAGTACAGTTACCAGAACGTGTGATTCCCAGCAAAAATGAATTTGAATGGGTTTGTACTTATGATAGTTGATACACCTGGATAATATTAATACTGATGGAATATTACATCAGAAACAGTGTCTTCACACATAATTATAAGTACGTGTACTTTATTGGTAGCGACAGCAAGTTTTCACTAAAATCCAAGAAGAACCTTTAAGATTCGATGTCACGACTATGGTGTTTATTTAAAGAAAAGCAGAACATGTGGCTGACAGACTAGTACAAAAGAGCACAACAGTAAATCTGGCAACAGCTGACAATAATACTGTTAGTATTAACATGGAACATCATATATTTACCTTTAAAACGATTTATGAGCGAAGTGGTTAGCGCAAAAATGAAAGAAAATATTGATTTGAGCAGACCCTCACAATATCTGGTAACCTGGTATAAACACTTATTAAACATGAAGAGTCTCAAGTGAACCAGAGTTTGTTGTATCCGTGGCCTCTCTATCACACATGCCAGGGGTGCATGAACAAGTTATGTATTACATACTGGACAGCTACTATACTTATGAACATCAAATAAGTCTATAACATATAAAACCCTGCTTGTTACAACTGCCACATAACTAACATATTTCTACAATATACTAGAATACACTAATTTACAGATGCGACAGTTTAGCATGACAAAAACTATTTGTGTCAGAACAACAGTATACTATTTGATGGTCCTGGCCAGATCCAGTTCTGCACATCTCAAGTTCAGAAACTGCAAACCATGGGTGATACATCATCACTGTTGTGACCTTAAAGCTACTGTATACATTTGCATGCAATTACGACATAATTTTTCTGATTAATTATGTGAATCTACTAAGTGATATTTGATAGATTAGTCAAAATTATGCAACATAACAGTAACAAGACCGTAACAAATGCTGACAGGCAACAAATGCTTGCTCTCCTGTCAACACAAGCTGTGCTGACCACTGGAGAGGGTGGGGTCAAACTTACTGCCCGGCTCTGTGGGCACCTGAGGAGTAAGGTCCAGTCCTCTTCAGGGCACGGAGGTGAGGTACAGGGCTCTGACAGTGGGAGAACAAATCCATCACGGGGGCACACATCACAAAGTTTATTTATCAGACTTTCCATACTCAAGGGTATTTCACTTATACAATGGAAGCCAGTTTTACAGGCTTAGTAAAGCGAAGTGCTCAAAGTAAACCACCAACCCTTAGCAACAATAACGCCAATTTATTTTGTGTATTGTCAATGAGCTGACACTAAAAAATCGAAAACTGAAATAAAAATCAAAGTGAAAATCCACCTTTTTATTTTGCCTGATCTTTATGTTTTTTTGTTTTGTTTTGGGTTTTTTCAGGGCTTTTTGATCAAGTAAACAATGTCTCTAACAGGAACACTTGCTGGCGGGGGGGGGGGGGGGGGGGGGGGGGAGGGGGGGGGGGGCAGTTCACATTTCCCACAAATTACAGTAGGTGATTTTTTTGTGTTAGTTCTACTTTTGTACCCTCCTCTGACACTGGGAAAAGATTCATTCTGCCCATAAAGCATGTGGCTTTATCATGTGGTGTATGCCATGCTGGTGGGAAGCAAGTGGTCTCCTGCAAACATCATGCAAGACCACACAAGACAACACTGTGAACTGTTTATTGCCTACAGTACAAAGAGCAAAGAGAGAATAGGCATCTCAAAAATTTGCTGTCAAAGAATGAAATTGATACACTCATGAGAACCTAGAGATCGACAAGCAAGTAGCATAACTATCAGGCAAAGTTCACATCCCTATCACACAGTTTGTTCACATGACAATCTTCTGGATGTGCACTTTATACTGTTTTACAATACATTACAAACCAAGCACGTGTTCCAACAGAAAACTAGCAGGAAAGAATCAGCGCAAACCTCTGGGAAACATTCCATCACCCGGGTACTAAATACAGGTAAATCTTAGTCCAGTCATCATCTCAGTTCTGTATCATCATCTCTATCCTGTACAAAACATACCTGTGTTTCTGCTTCTCAACAGCCAATATCTCCCTCATCTCCTCCTCATTACGCTGGGCTTCTCTCTCCTGTTGTCTCTTCAGCATCTCAGCCTTGTGAAGTCCCACCTGATCAAGAAACAAACTACACAAATACATAATTAAACACAAGCTTTTCAATTGGTCCCCATGATCAAGAACAAGATTAAATCTCCAACAATAACACAAGATAGAGCTGCTCATTTACAGTTAATTAACAAACCTCTGAAATCCCCTTTAGCTGTTAAGTAAACTGATGACTTTAACAAAATCACTTCATATTATACAACAGAATTATTAGCTTCTCTCTTGATACGGTATTTTAAGTTATGTTACCCTGCTGACCTTTACCTTTAACTGACACTGTAAACATCCAGTAAATCTCACCGGCCCGGATAGCACAGTTGGTAGAGCGTCCGCTTCGGGACCGGTAGATCCAGGATCAATCCTTGATCGAGTCACACCTAAGACTTTAAAAAAGAGGAAGTTGTAACTTCCTCGCTTGGCGTTCAGCACGAGGGGATAGTGCAACGACTGGTTGACCCGTATCAGTATAATGGCTCGGGCGGGGCGGCTTACTTGCCTTCGGTAAGTCGTCTCAGTGAAGCAGCACTAAATAAAAGAGCGGTGGAAATCCGTCCTGCAACAAGGAGGCACATTACATGTACATGCACCCTAATGATTCCTTCGTCGTCATATGACTGAAAAATTGTTGAGTACGACGTTAAACCTCACTCACTCACTCCAGTAAATCTCACCTTGTTGACCTTCACCTTTAACTGACACTGAACATCCAGTTGACCTTGCCCTTCAGTTGACACTGTGCCTTAAGAGTAACTCACATTGCTGACTTTGCCCTTCAACTGACACTGCGTGCTTCTGCTTTATACCTCACCTTGCTGATCAAGTCCCTCATCTGACACTTTGTCTCTCCAGTTTATCTCACCTTTCCCCTCAGATGACAATGTGTGTCAGTCTCCAGTATATCTCACCTTGCTGTCCTTGCCCTTCAGCAGATACTGTGTGCTTCTCCTTAATACCTCACCTTGCTGTCTCAATGTGTCTCATCTGACACAATGTCTCTCCAGTATATCTCACCTTGCTGTCCTTGCCCTTCAGCGGACACTGTGTGCTTCTCCTTAATACCTCACCTTGCTGTCTCAATGTGTCTCATCTGACACAATGTCTCTCCAGTATATTTCACCTTGCTGACCTTGCTCCTCAACTGTGTCTCTTAAGTACATCTCACCTTGCCCCACAACTGACACTTTGTCTCTCCAGTATATCTCACCTTGTTGACCATTCTCCTCAGATGACACTTTGTCTCTCCAGTATATTTCACCTTGCTGACCTTGACCTTCAGCTGACACTGTGTGTCTCTCTAGCATATCTCACCTCACTGACCCCAAGCTGACACTGTGTCTCACCTCCATATCCCACCTTGGTGACCTTGTCCCTCAACTGATGCTGTGCCTCTCCAGTATACACGAATCTCACCTAATTGACCTTTCCCCTCAGCTCACGCTGTGAACCTCTCCAGTATATCTCACCTTGCTGACCTTGCCTCTTAGCTGACACTGTGTCTGTCTCTCAGGCTGAACCAGCATCAGTTCCCTGTACTGCTCAAGGTGATGAGAGGTCAGTTCCCGGTCATGCTCTATCAATGGGGCTTGGCGACAAACAGGTGACAGCTTTGTTTCATGCAAAGGTGATGGCATGTTTTCCTTGTCCTCCTGGAAAAGACCACGAAAACATCTTTTCTGTTATGACCACTTATTTTCCCCTTCTCTCATGGCTTGGTGACACTATAAACCTTGTGCGGCTTTGTCCAAACTAATATTTGTTGAAGATCACTTGTGTTTCAACAACATGGTGTACACATGCCTAAATTTGTCAGTAACTTGCTATAGGTCTGTAATTTATGCTTGGCTCTCCACTTTACTCCACCCATCCTATACCCTAATTCTTCTAAAATTTGTGACAGATATTAGTAGCGCTGAAAGTAAAATATTACATTTCTTTACCAGAATTTTGGACAATTAAAGATATGAGTATGTTGATCATTAGATGGTCTAATCATGTGAGAAAAAAAGAAACTAAATATCTCTGCCAGAATTACATATATATTAACTAAAATAAACAGATAAGGAGTCCCAAATTTTAGAAGAAATATGGGACGTGAAAAATTCTTGAGTATGACTTTTAACAAACAAATAAATACATTAAACCTTATAAATAAATTAAACACATCCATGTACTTAGTATATGCACCCTAAATAAGAACAGGGATTGAACATAGTAAATGTCAGACAGTTATGAAGTACATGTAAATAGAAATATTAAAGCCCTGTGAAAAATGCCACATTTTAAACTGTACTGCTTTGTTTAAGTTAAGAATTGAAACACAAAAGTCAGTCACAAACCACAGTTGAACCAGCATCAGTTAGCCATCTCATTGGTCAATGATTAGTTGGCTGCATCAAAAACAATGTTTTAGTTGATTGAGTTACCAAGGGCCCATTCCCACCTGAAGGTGCCAAACACCTACCTGAACTGTTATCCACAACTTTTTACACTTTTCAAAGGGCCATAAATGTGCGTACAGAGCTTCTTCGTGACAGACAAATAAAATATCCTTGAAATTATCCAAAGCAATAAGAATCGTTTATTTGTTTGTTTTGGGTTTATCATCCACCCTTCAATATTCTATCGTGCAAGTGATCCATTATAATGACGTGCCATATCAAAGGCACAGGGCATTACACCCAGGTATCTTTCATATGAAGATGTTCTTACATGTGTATCTCCATACTCACAGTCTGGTATGGGCATCCACTCTGACGCCTTATTCAGATATAGAAACCAATGCAATGAATGTTTTGGGGGTTGTCATCTAGTTAACTATTTCTGGAACTTCAAGCTCCGCAAATAAGAATACCAGGTGAAAGAACAATTTTAGAAATTTAATGACTGTTTGACAATGGCTATTTAAACCATCTACACGTAAGTATCTCACAGTAAGTCCACTACATTTTACTGTACGGCTAAAATGCACTTACACTGAAGTATCCTGCCATGTGAATAACTGGGCATAATTTAGCATAATTTAAACAAAGGCAAAGAAACACATTCTGTGATGACTTACAAATTTCTCTGGACGTCTTTGTAGTACATGGCTGGTCTTCTGATGATCTGACTTTGGATGTCCTCTCTTCTCCACCTGTTCAATCTTACTTGGTTCTTCTCCCTTGGACACTTGGACTTTACTGTCCTTCCCTGTGTTACACTGAGAATTGCTCTGATTAGTTCGGAGAGCGGAGAGCCTGGGTGGCAAATTCCACAAGTGATCTTTTTTTCTGAAGGTCCCCTCCAGAGGAGGCAATGGCTCCAAATCATCCAAGGTAGATAACTTTTCCTCCTCCTCAAATGATACTGTCTCTTTGAAGCACCTCTGGGAAATTCCTCTACTATGCAGTTCTTCAAGGCGCTGTTTAGCTTCTTGCTGAACAAGCTTTTTCTACCAAACAGAAAAATATTTGATGTGACAATTAAACAATGAATGTTTGTTTATTTGAACAGTGTTTCATAACACCCACCTAAAGGAAACCTTTTTTGAACACCACTTCATTCTCTAATTATCAGATGAGTTCTGGGCCCAAGCCATGCCCCATTATTCACTAGGCAAGCCAATGCCAAATTAGCATTTCATCCATTTATCTGTATGCACAATACTAAACAATTTTATTTACAATTTTTATTTATTTCCTCAGTCCAAAGCCATGGCGTACGGTTTTGTAGTTACTTTTCTGTGCGGCATCCTAAAGCCTGTCTCTCGCTTACGGGCATGTAAGGTATAGACCTGAATAGAAATTGGAACCATTTCTATAACAGTGGAATTTGGCCTCATAAGAATAACATGTTTTGGGCTCGTTATGACTCAAGGTGCATGTGTGGATAGATATTTTTTGTATATTTCACCATGGCTCTGGACTTATATTCCTGATAGCACATGGGTACGGGGGAATGCCTTCGGGATTGTTGAGAATTACCCATGATGCATTGTGAACAGGGCTGGCTTTACGTGCAAAGATTGAAAATTGTCCGTTGATAGCTGTGGAGAAGTGGGAGTTGTTCATTTCTCGGTTTGAGTGACAGGCAGGTTTCCTGCAGCACATGTATAGTAATACACAGTTACCTTTAAAGTCTATGTTAAATGCACAGGCTTACATTTCTATTTCTGAAGTAGGGTGGTCTCATATAAATATTTCTAACTAGAAAACTAGAGATTGTAGCTCAAATCTGTTGGCCTGCAACAGCAACTACATGTCTTGGGCTACAATTTGATGCAAGTCTCACATTTGTAGCTTTCATAGTTCTCAATTACAGGCCAGTTTTTAACCATATCTCAAAAAGTTACAAAGACAGGAAAAATCCAAAAGCGGACTCGAAATCAGTGTTGCCCAATACAGCAGAATCCATGAAAACATTATCAAACTTATACACAATTTATGACGTCATCAAAGTTTGACCAATGGTGAGCTTCCAAAGTTTTCAACGCATGTCCAAGATTTTTTCAAATTTGTTCTAACTGGGATCACGCAACAAGTACATCAAATTTCAACAGAATCTGTTTGTTGGTTCTTGAGAAGAAGATTTTTCCCGGTACAGAGTGCTAGGCCACCTAATAAATCCACCCTGGTAAATAACTTCATGAACATAGCTGTTTCCATTTTATTTTACTTTCCTATGATGTTTTCATAGGTGCCCTTACTGTGTGCTTCATTTCTTTTTTCTTCTTTCTCTTCTCCTTTTTCTTTTCCTGAGCCTCCAAAAGTCTCTGCTTAGCCTCAAGTTTTTGTTGTTCCATTTCGCTTTGAGCTTTCTGTTCCTCTATTTCTGCCTGAAGATCTCTAACGGTTGTCTGCTTATGTTCTCTGAAAAAACAGAGAAACTGTTCCCAACATTTGTGATTTGATTACTGAAGACTGTAGTGTTCTCCATCCATAAAACTGACAGCCACTGACTAAAATATTCTGGCTTTTTGCGGGCAGGGGATGGGTGGATGGGGGTGTAGAGTGGAGAGAGGAGGGAGTGGCCTTATAACCCAATAAAATATATTACTAAACAATGTTTATACAAGACCGATCATTTGCCATGGATCAAGCTAAAGACACATAATGACTCATTGTACAAGTGACTTACTTATCTTTCTCTTTTTTCTGCTCTCCGCTCATTTTATCAACTTCCTGCTTTTTCTGTTGCTCCAGCAACTGCCTCCCAATTTCTGCCATTTCCTGAAAATAATAACATCAAAATTTCGGGCTAGATTAAAATGTCAAGTTATTTCGACAGAATCAGTATCAGAACAGAATTACTGTATTTCAGCTTAAGTTTGGTACGTAAAAATTAACTCTCAGAAACACAAAAATGCGTGGATGACAACACTTACATATTTGTGATAAGAAATTATTCAAAGTTCCTCCCCACCACACCCAAAAATACGGCCAGAAAAGGTGGATGAATCAATAACAATCAAGCAAAATGTGCTGCTTGGAAAATTACTTTAGGTGAAATACAGTATTAATATACCAATACCCAGGACAAACAAACCAAATGTCACACTTAATATCTGCATGCTAAGCTTACTGAGTGTTAAGTTGCCCTTCGCTAAGCGCACTTTATATCCCTAAAACATGCGTTGTCGTGGTAGACACAACCACAAATACAATGTAAGAGAAATAGAAAACTCTCCATTACAATTCACACTGCTCACAGCATCAGGACCACACAGGTATACATGTACTTGTACATACACATCTCACACCAGGAAAACAAACCTTCTTTTTTTTTTTATAAATAATGAATGACAACTTTCTCTGTGGAATGTCCTGGGTATCTTTAAGAGTTGGACAATGTGCCAATGATAACTTTTTTGATGTTTTGATTTCTACAGTCTAAGAACAGCAGGTCACTTGATATGCGAATAGATGACAACAGAATGTGGACTGTAGTTACGGTTGTCTCGTTTTGTCTGAATGAGCCTCTACTTGTCCACAGAAATCATTTCTAGAGTTTAGCACTATGACTTAGTGAACTTTAACCTGAACCTGTTCATGAACTGAGGAACTAGAAGTCTGTGGAACAACAATGTGCATTTAAATGAAAATAAAAACTGCTGTCACTCCATGGACACTTCTGGGTTCACACATAAAACATGTGATGGGTTACACAATCGCCATATTCTCTGGTGGTTTTTGACATGTTGGTCATTTTCTTAGTCACACAACTGTAATTAGGTTGAATAAATGAAGGCCTTTTATGAATATACAACGAACATAGAAACCCATTATGGCATGATAAATGTTGACGACTTGTTCAGTATGTGGAGGGAGCTCTTGCTAATGAAGCAGTAGTGATTCTCTCAGAACGGACTGAGAACCCAGGGCCTAAATATGTTTTAAAAGCGTATTAGCAGTTGAGCCTAGTATTAGTTGTAGTCCACATTAAAGTTACATTAGATTTGTACTAGGATAATGCTGGTTTCATATTTATGATTTACATCTGACCATAGATTTAGTGAAAAATTTAAATTCAGGTCGTCTCATTTCCAATTTTGTCCTATTTTCTCTATCTTTCTGATGTTAATTTTGTCAGAACAGAACATCTCAAAAGACACTCCACTCGCTAAACCTATGCATCTGACTCAACTTTCAATACACTATTGAACAGCCCCAGTAAGCCTGTCAATCCAGGACATGTTAACACAACTACACAATCATTCACTCAGGCTGTGATTGTTGACTGCACCTTTCTGCGTCTGTGTTCAGCGGCCTGCAGCTGTTTCTTGGTGAGGGGTTTAGGTTTCACCATGATCACCGTTTGCTTGCCAGACTTCTCCTACAACAACAAACCTACTGTGAAATCATCAAATTTGTAAACAATCGTGAAGGTTGGATGTTCAGATTTTATACCTACATCTCATGCTGTCCATTAAATGTTAGCGCTTGATTTATGTCACTGAACTACATGTATTAACATATGACCTAATTCACTCAGGTGTTACATTTGACCTAAATCATTCTGATGGAGTTCTACACTAATAAAGCAAGAGAATAAAAAAAGAATAGCATCAAAAGAAGTGTCAGTGAAAAAACCATTGAAAGCTATACATAAAACAGTAGTTTTTATTATAACTGAATAAAATGCACTTAAATGACTGAATTTTATGGCGGTCTTTTTGAACCACTTAATGTGTCAATGACCTCATATTTACCTACCTTCTTTTTGTGGTTATAATCATTTCTTTTCTGTAAAACATAACCAAAGGTATTAGGTTAATGCTTTATTTCTCTGGCAAATAGCATGAAAATACAGAAGCAGAGCAGCTAGAGCCAGAAGTGGTGGGAAACTCAACACACAGGTGATAAAGAATTCACAAAAGTTACAAGATGAGTCCAATGAAAATGAAAAATTGTGTTTTAGTTTTACATCAAACATCAATATATTATTGTTTTAAATAGCTCCATAAGATATGCCAAGTTCATATGAAGTGAAGTGACCAGAAAGGTGAGCTGATCTTCTATCTTGCCTAAAAACTACAATGTCCGGCGTGTGTGTCCAACCCAACATGCTTGACAGATATCCAACAATATACTGGTAGCTGCATTCATACAGTGTAACAATGGTCCCATGGCCCGTTTCACAAAGCACATGTTGCTACAATAGGGATGCAATATCTACAATGCTGGTTGCGACAGAAGTTGCGAAATGTGCCCCTGATCACAAGACTACAGGTTCCACTAAGTACGTCAACCCTCTGTGTCATATATCCTGCCTGGCTGCATTCAGTTCCAGAATTCTCTATTTTATATCTGTAAAGATGTCATGTTTACATGCGTCCATATCAGAATAGAAATTGAAAGATCCAACATGGAGGAGAACTTGAGGATTCCTTTGTTCAGTTCTCGGCAAATTTAATTCTTGTTGCAATAAAAATCCCTGAGAATCAGAGATTGCAATGCGAGATAAGAGTAAGTTAAACCAACTTCTGACATGGTGGCACAGGTTTCCCTTTCTTTTTCATCATTATGTAAAGATTTTACTTCTTCGTCTTCCATATTCACATCTGCAAAAGTTAAAATAACTTCTATTAACCAAGTTCAAGACCTTTTCATTTTAAGAATTAGGCAATAAACTTCGATGAAAATTACACCATCAAGCAGAAATCAAGAGGCTGCTAACTGCATAAAAAGAATGACATAACAAAAAATCATAAATGCAAGAATCTGACAGTAATAAATAATATTTGAAACTTGAATTTCAAATAGAATTTCAACTGCACGGTAACTACATTCTAGTCATCCACAAAAACAATGAATTTGCACATACAATATGTAATTACATTTTTAAACTGTATTGCATTTTGGGATAACCATAACTGTCATTGAGTTCAAACACATAAATTTTGTCTTTAACACTGTCTTTGGGTGAACATAACGCGTTGAATCACTGCTCCAAACAGAACTTTCATTTTGCTTACATTTAAGTTTTGAATCCGTCTCTGACATTTCACCTTTTGCCGCCATCTTTCCTTGGCCACTGGCCACACGTGACAGCGTCAGAAAAAAGTCACACTAAAGGGGAACAACTTTTGAATTATCTCCCCGTACTGGTGCATGTTTTTTATATCGTGTGATGTGTGTTGCAATCGCTAGATGAAATGTCGTACATTAATTGAAAGCAGTTCAGTTACACGGTGAGTTCTGCAAGAGCTGTTGCTACATTCGTCGCTGTTCGTTCTCCGAAGAAATTCGTGTAACGTATCTTTATATTGAAATTTGTATGAAAAGTAAAAGCGAAAAATGGGCCATAGGTAATGGCAAGTGCACACTATTGTGAAAGCCAGGCAATCAAGGAAGAAGCAGTAGTATGTCATGTCGCTCTCTGGGTACCTGCAAAGTGTCTAGATCTCACTTTGTGTCGTGCATGAAATAATGTTTGTCTATCACACTGACAAGCTTGCCTTTCTCACTGACAAGCTTGCCTTTCACACTGACAAGATGGCCTTTCATACTGACGAGCTCTATCAATTCAACGAGGGCATGACTGGCAATTTGGGCCATATAGCCTACAGTATATGTATGAAGTTGAGGTCAGTTTACAACGTTTTTGATATTTAATAAAAAGTGTTAGAAATTGTTGAAAGTAGACCTCTATCCTTAATTTTATTCCATTTATGGAGTTTTGAGTACCATCCCTTTATGGTACATGTACAATGGGCACAGATCACTGCATTTTAACATGGGCAGGAATAAACAATAATGAAACTTATCCACAAAACATGACTTTATTTTCTTGAAAAAATCATCGTAAATAAATATTTATGGAAATAAGTCATCAGTGATGTATAATATTAATTTTTAACATGTCCCCACGCATGGACTGATTCACCCAACCATACCATAAATTGATGAGTGAGTGAGTGCTTGGGGTTTAACGTCGTCATAAATTGATGATGTTACAGCCCAAAGGGATGTCACCACAATGTCGTAACACCCCAGCTGGAAAGCACTGTATTAAACTGGTGTAAGGGGCTATTGTTTTACTTAGTTCATCAAGATAAATGTCTTCCGTCCTTTTGTTTCTTATGGCTACCTGGTCATTGGGTACACTGGTGAATGTACAATAAAAAAAAAAGGCAATGGCATTCCAACTTGTTAAGCTCATTCTAACTGGGACCAAATTTCCTGCAAGAACGCAATGTAACATTGAGCCACTGTTTATTTGTTTCATGGTTTATTTATTATATATTTTCCTGCTTTCTTGTTTTTTTTTTTTTTTTTTCAGGTGCTCTTTCCTTTCACGCTGCAGCCTCAGCCTTTTGACCTGTAAGTCCTAATTCTAGCAGTCTGTTGATGAGGACAATTAGGGGATTGCATCAGTGCCTGGCCCAGCTGTGTAACAGACATGGTGCAATACTTGACAACCATTGTCGGATATTACCTGGCCTAAGACTCAGTTCTTTCACATCTACCAGGCAAAGGCGATTAGGTCAGCTGGTCACTATGAAGCTTGATACGCCCCAGTTCCACAGCCTCTTCACTCCGGAGCTCAAGCGCTTGGTCACCTTGTTTGGGAAGTATGAGTACGAGCTGAGGATTGCTGGTGGGGCAGTACGTGATCTCATTATGGGTTCTCTCCCTTCTGATGTGGACTTTGCAACAACAGCGACACCAGATCAGATGAAGACAATGTTTGAGAAAGAGCAAATTCGCATGATTAACACAAGGGGAGAGAAGCATGGTACAATCACTGCTCGTATTAATGACAAGGTAATTAGTTTCATTTCCACCAGTGTCACAGTATGTGAATCATACCTAATAGCCATAGCTTTTTCAGTTTCGTGTCTTTCATTTGCGTTAGGTCCTGGACGAATGAGACCTTTCTCTAAAGGATCTACCCTCATTCTTCTAAAATTTGAACCTGTATTAGTTGTGTTAAAAGTAGAATATTGCATTACTTTACCAGGCTTTTGGAAAAGTAAAGATATGAGTATCTTGTTCATTATATGGTCTAACCATGTGAGTAAAAAAGAAAGTCAATATTCCTGCTAGAATTACATGTATATTGGCTAAAACAAGCAGACCAGGTGTCCCAAATTTTAAAAGAAATAACATATATCGTTTAAGAGTAAAATTAGAATTTTTGACATCTTTAGTAGTTGACGTCCTGTGTTTGTGCATGATGTAATGTGATTCAAAAGTGTTTCTGCATGATGTAATGTGATGCAAAAGTGTTTCTGCATGATGTAATGTGATGCAAAAGTGTTTCTGCATGATGTAATGTGATGCAAATGTGTTTCTGCATGATGTAATGCGATGTAAAAGTGTTTTTGGATGATGTGATGTGATGCAAAAGTGGATTCAGGAAGAGTCAGAGAAATTGTATTTCCATATGAACAGGCATTGATACTCTGTGTATTGGTTATGATTGAATTAACCATTCCATATTGTCTCCGTTCTTATCACTTAACCTTTCTTTGAAACACAAAGGCGTTGGAGCTGTTTAATGAGAACTGGTTTCAGTATATTTTGAGGTTAATCAGTCAATGGATATAATAGGTGCTTATCGGTGGTAGTCTTTCTGCAAATCGGAATTTGAGGAAAGAGGAATCTTCGATCAGCTGTCAGCAGCAGAAGCAAAAACTGAAATTACCATTTTGAATGTGGTGTACTGGTGTTACCTTGGATTATTTCAACTTGATTTCTGCATTACACACTATATTTTCAGGAAAATTTTGAGGTCACAACCCTACGGATTGATGTTGAGACTGACGGTCGTCATGCCAAGGTGGAATTTACCACAGACTGGCAGCTGGATGCCAACAGACGAGACCTGACAATAAATGCTATGTTTTTAGGTGCAGTACATAATTTTTGTGTTTTTTATTTTTTCACATGACCTGAAAAGGGGTGTAATATTTCTGTGAACCTTTGATTTTAACGATGTGTAGGTTGTGACCTGTTCAACATATGTCCGGTATTGGTTCAGTTCAAACTTCTGACAGGAAATTCACAAGATTTCCTCACTTCCAGTGTACTTAAGGTCTTGTTTCAAAATATTGGTTGTGGAAGTGTCTGGAAAGGTTGAAGAATTAGGGTATAGAACAAAAACAGTCACTGAAAGCTAAAAACAGACCAAAGAGGTACTTATGTTTTAGCCCAGTCATCTTTTGTGCATGTTGTTCACTATGAGGTGACAAAACTTTGTAATTTGTTCTTCCAGGTTTTGATGGCACCATATATGATTATTTTAATGGAAAAGAAGATTTGGATAAGAAAAGAGTTCGCTTTGTAGGAGATGCCAGTGAAAGGATCAAAGAAGATTACTTGAGAATTTTGAGATATTTTCGGTGAGTAATAGAGTACAGTGTTTAATTTTAGCCACATGCAAATTGATTCTGAAAACTTTTATTCTGCAGAAAAATACAAGCTGGTTTGGTGTTTTTTATCACTACTTGTTTTGTTACTGCAGATTTTGTGGGAGGATATGCGAGGGTGAAATCACCCATGAAGATGAGGCAATTAGCGCTATCCGTGAAAACACTGATGGACTTGCAGGTATATTGTACGCCAGTATCATCGTTACTTTTTCTGAATCTTCATTAAGATATTTTGACCACATGTATTAAAATTTGTGATAATAGTTGGACAGCAGTCTTAATAGTGGGAGGGTTTCTTTGAAGGATAGGTCCCTGATTTTCATGCTTTTTACAAAGAATTTCTAGCTGTGTATATCTGACTGATAGCACAGAGCTTATTTATGGTGTACGCATGTATCTGTACTCGTACGCACAGTTAATAAGGTGTACTGACTCTTTACTGATCATTATGTTGTCAGACTTAATTGCAGTTAAAAGACAACCTTGTGTACCTGTAGATAATAGATTGTGGTAAACTAAATCCACCTGTTGTTGCCTCGATGTGAAAAAATAAATTCAAGGGGAGATACTGAAACAGACCTTTAAGCAGGATGTACATCCAGGTATACATGTGATAAATGTACTTTTATATGAAGCCATAATCAGTTGTCCTCTTAGGTTGGGAACCTCTTGTGTTAAACAGGTATATTTGGTTTCGTGCAAGCTTTGTCTTCCGTGTGTTTCTAGATATACCAGATCTTCATTTCATCATAACTGCCACTCCATTAGATACAGTGTACCCTAAATGACCTAAAAATTCAACCACCAAAGAGCATTTTTGGAGGCAAATAAATGTCATGAGATATTACCTCTGGTGCTAAAATTTACATTTTTCCAGTAGGATATCATCCTACCTTCCAAACACATCTCAAACCAACTTTATAAAGTCAATAGCACATCCAAAATCTGGAAATATGAGCAACTTAGTCATGGATGAATTTTAGATCATTTAGGGTAATTATGTAAGAACTGTCTTGTGTGTCTATCTAGGTATGTTAGGTGTTGGTGCAGCAATTTTATCATATAAACTCCTGCATGATATATCTGTATTGAAATCTACACCCGTTCATACATGTGTATTATGACTCTCCTTCATGTCTAGGTGTGCCAAGTTTTTATGGAACAGCTTTATTGTAATTCCACTGGGTCCAACCACTGGTTATGTCTCTCAGATATGTGAGCATATATAGGTAATTTGATCATAATTTATGCGTGTCTATACAGGTATTTCAGGAGAGAGGATCTGGGTAGAGCTGAAGAAGATAGTATGTGGGAGGGAGGCTGGCAGTCTGGTGAAGGTCATGATGGATGTAGGCATGGCACCTTACATAGGTATGTACATGCAGGGCCGGAGAGAACAGTGACATAGAAATGCAGTATTGTATATACATCATGTGCTAATGTCATTAAATTACCTGAAATACATGTCACCTGAAGTACCATTTTATAAAATCTGTTTGCTTATGATTATATTTTGGGGCAGAGACTTTATTTTACAAAAAAATACTTGCTGAATGTGGCCGAATTTGTCTTTTGGGTTTCGTTTTTTCAGCAAGGGCAGTATTGTAGAAATTCAAGTTAAAAACGTGTTACTTGTAGAAAGGGAACTTGTACAAGCGGTGGTGCACATGCATGATTGGAACTGGCCCATCAAATACTAGAGCTTTTCTTTTATGTCTTTTGTATTCTTCATACCCTTTCGTGACAAGTATTTCCTAAATTACACTGTACTTGGAGCCTTAGTTTTTTAAAGGTTTTGACAGTGCTTTATACAGGGTGGTTTAGTTGAAATTGAACTATACTGAATAAAATAGTTATGAGTATTCATTGTAATTAGGAGGGGCCTCCATGGCTCAGCTGGGGGCCTACATGGCTCAGTTGGTTCTCGCTAGCACAGCGTAATGACCCAGGAGCTTCTCACCTATGCATTTGCATTGAGCTCAAGCACAGCTCATGCTGGCTTCCTCTAGGGCCGTAAGTGGGAAGGTCTGCCACCAACCTGCAGATGGTCGTGGGATTCTCGCCGGTAAAACACCAGTCAAATAAATATATAAATTAGGAACAAGGCTATTTTGCATCACTCAGTATACAAGTAGAGATGAATGCTTCAGGCAGAAGTAGTTCCTCCTCTTGTAAATATGATAATTAGTATGTTGCACAAATACCCGAGATTACTGACATTACGCTCCTCCTCCACCGCAATTTGTACCTGTAGGTTTACCTGAGTCACCCCAGGTGTCAGAGTTCCAAAAGGTTTGGAGAAGATGTCAGGCACTCAGTCCTCAGCCCATGACCCTGATGTCTGCCTTATTGCACAATGAACAGGAGGTGAGTGAAAGGTCCCAGACTCCATGTCCTTTCGACTTAGCCCACACCCCTGATGTCTGCCTTACTGCACAATGATCTGAGTACAAGATTCCAGACTCTCAGTTCTCTGTTTATGACTTTAATGTTAATATGAAGGGAGTACAACTCACCTGATGTTCAAGTAATTGTGATGTCGGTATAAAGGGAGCACAACTCACCCGATGTCCAAGTAATTGTGATGTCAGTATGAAGGAGCACAACTCACCCGATGTCCAAGTAATTGAGATGTCAGTATGAAGGAGCACAACTCACCCGATGTCCAAGTAATTGTGATGTCAGTATGAAGGAGCACAACTCACCCGATGTCCAAGTAATTGAGATGTCAGTATGAAGGGAGCACGACTCACCCGATGTCCAAGTAATTGAGATGTCAGTATGAAGGAGCACAACTCACCCGATGTCCAAGTAATTGTGATGTCAGTATGAAGGGTGCACAACTCACCCGATGTCCAAGTAATTGTGATGTCAGTATGAAGGGAGCACAACTCACCCGATGTCCAAGTAATTGAAATGTCAGTATGCAGGGAGCACAACTCACCCGATGTCCAAGTAATTGAGATGTCAGTATGAAGGAGCACAACTCACCCGATGTCCAAGTAATTGTGATGTCAGTATGAAGGGAGCACAACTCACCCGATGTCCAAGTAATTGAGATGTCAGTATGAAGGGAGCACAACTCACCTGATGTCCAAGTAATTGAGATGTCAGTATGAAGGGAGCACAACTCACCCGATGTCCAAGTAATTGTGATGTCAGCATGAAGGGAGCACAACTCACCCGATGTCCAAGTAATTGTGATGTCAGTATGAAGGAGCACAACTCACCCGATGTCCAAGTAATTGTGATGTCAGTATGAAGGGAGCACAACTCACCCGATGTCCAAGTAATAGTGATGTCAGTATGAAGGAGCACAACTCACCCGATGTCCAAGTAATTGTGATGTCAGTATGAAGGGAGCACAACTCACCCGATGTCCAAGTAATTGTTATGTCAGTATGAAGGGAGCACAACTCACCCGATGTCCAAGTAATTGTGATGTCAGTATGAAGGAGCACAACTCACCCGATGTCCAAGTAATTGTGATGTCAGTATGAAGGGAGCACAACTCACCCGATGTCCAAGTAATTGTGATGTCAGTATGAAGGGAGCACAACTCACCCGATGTCCAAGTAATTGTGATGTCAGTATGAAGGGAGCACGACTCACCCGATGTCCAAGTAATTGAGATGTCAGTATGAAGGGAGCACGACTCACCCGATGTCCAAGTAATTGAGATGTCAGTATGAAGGAGCACGACTCACCCGATGTCCAAGTAATTGTGATGTCAGTATTGTGACCTCCAGATGATCAGGATCAGCATAATCATATTATAGATTGTATTACATATTAGAAATGACTTGAATGGTGAAGATCACACCATGTCATCATAGTGTTACCAGTTGGTATGTTTTTATTTTTCTTTAAAGAAAAGTATCAGAAATATTGACAGATGAAAAAGTTGTTTTTTTTCATTAAAGTTTGAAGCACTGATTTGGAATATAAAAAAAATAATTAAACATTCAATTTTTGTTTTCAGTTTACTTAATCATAAAATATGAATTCAAAATGAACATTTTTTTTGGTTTCTCAGGTATTTCAGTCTGTTATTTTGTAATTCAAATTAAGTAAAGAAAAACTGTTGATATTTTTCAGGTATATAAGCTAAACGAGAGATTGAAAATGTCAACAGATGAGCTGAAGTTAGGGTTGTTCATTGTTCAGCACAGACTTGAATGCTTTGACCCGGATCCTCTGAGGGCAGCTCAGAACCTCATGGTTGACACCGCTGGCAAGGACACTAAGGTCAAGGACAGAATATGTGAACTCTTCAAATATAAAGGCGATGCGGAAATGCTGAAAACTTTCTCCACCTGGACCATGCCAAAGTTCCCCGTTACAGGTTACGATCTGGTCGCAGCCAAAGTGCCAAAAGGACCAGTGTTTGCTAAAACACTAAATGAATTACGGCAGTTGTGGAAAGAAAGTAACTTTTCACTGTGTAAAGAGGACTTGTTGTCACATGTTAATGACATTGTTGAGAAGATGAAAACATGAGTTGTCAGAAACTTGAGTGTTTTCATGTTTTGATTGAATACTGTACTATCAAACTGTTTTCAGTGGTTGGCTCAGTAGTATGATTGATAAAGTGAGGTGCACCACAAAGGTCTTGCATGGCACCCACTCTTTACCAAGTAAACATATCCAAGCTTGTAAACTGTGTGAGGTTGAAAATGATTTGATTGTTGGTTTATACTGGATATACTGTAGATTGTTTCACTTTATGCTTCACAGTGGTCATAGGTTCCCCCCGGCCACTGCCTGGTTTCCTCGCACCATGATGCTGGCCACTGTCATATAAGTGAAATATTCTTGAGTATGGCGTAAAAATGCAATAAATAAATAAATAAATAAAACTGTCCTTCATGAAACACCTGAAGGTGTGGGGAAACAATGAAAAAAGATGTTGAGTTCAATCACTACGTACGGTCATAAGATAGGTCAGTTATTTGCTTGAGATTTAGCATTGTCTTTTCCTTGAGTTTGTGTATAACAAAAGACAATGTCATGGTCCCCTGTTAGCTGCAGATGGCTGCATTATTGGTACATAATTGGTATGGCTGTCTCCCTGAAGTGGCTTGCTGAAAACAACAAACATTGCCTTCAAACCAGTCCTTGGCCTAACAGCCCATGCTGAGAGCTAAGCACAAAGATTGATGAGGTTAAAAATTTAACTTCCTTACTTGTGACCTGAATGTATACTCAACCTGTGTGTATTTTTTTCCAAGTTTTCAACATAAAACTATGTTCAAGTCAGTGTGAAATTTCAGGTGACATTGGACTCACACAAAATACACAAAACTTTCTGAATTTTGTATGACTGAGGACTACAATCCTTTAATATCACTATGTGGGTTGGTTTTTCCCTCAACGAGGACATCCCAGACAAGAGAACTCCAAACCGTTTATCATGCTTATATTACATATTAAGTAACTGCTTGAGCACATAATTGGCCTTTCCTCTTACCATGATCCCCAAGATTTGACAATGCTAAAACTGGTATCTTAACCCTGCAGTGGTCACTACATATAAAGTTGATTCACAAGAGTATTAAGAAGAATCACAATACAGAACATGGTTCATGACTGGTTGTAAGCAGGTTTTATTACACGAATTAAACAATACAGGAACATTTACCAAATCACCTGGTAAATATCCTACTTAAAAATGGCATGCAAAGACGATCCTGGAATAGGTAAAACATGGAATGCTACTGAGGTGGCCACAAAGGGAAAAATTTCTAAATAAAGTCATTTGTTTGATTTTATGAAGTACAACACAAATTTGCCCTGTGGTCTTGTCACTAATGAGAAAGAAATAGAAATTTCACATTAAAAATCCTTTTGTAAGTAGTGTATTTGACTTAATAAACGGGTATACTGACTGAAGGGTGATATGTCTGACATACATGTAAATGGACAGCACACCACTGAATATACAATATTAAGAAAAAAAGACCTGGATGAGAAACGGCGACGGTACAAACATATAACATAACCTACATGTACACAGGAATACAACTTCTGAGAGAAACTACTGACATTGTGACATTAGCACCATGTAGGTGACGGTAACCACAGAAACGTTACTACCGAACAAAAAAAGGAATGAACTGAAACCAGAAAAAAGAGCAGCTGATATTGGCAACAGAATTGTTACCTTTACAAGCTCACAGACACAAATTACAAGGGAACAGGAGTATTATGAAAACAACACTACAGTTTTACATGGGGCAACAGTTTTGTGTAATAAAGGAATACGTACAGATTTAAAAATTGGAGATGATAATGACGTGTCCCATAAAATAGAAGCTGGAATGATTATGATGTGTATATAAAACTGATATTGCCTGGGTCACCTTCAGCTGCTACATCCGTGTTGTCCTGCATTCCCACACTAATTAAAATCATACGTAGAGCTCAATAAACTGTGGATATGCTCAAAATATCATATAATTTAGGAATGAGAGAAAAAAAAAAACATGCACTAACTTAAATGTTAGGCTCCAGATGTATTGCTGTAGACGCCTGTATTTGCTGTTGTATGAAACCTAACAACAATGGCTTTCACGAGTGTTCAAGTCTCAGGCTTGCAGGAAATTAAGAATATAAGTGAAATTACTGGGGACTGACCCCTGCATAAAAGTTGTAAATATGTAGAAATATTATCTTACTGAACTCCTGGGGTTCTGTGACTTGATATGGCTATTGTCAGTACTCTCTTTTTCAGGTGTGTGGAAATTCAGGACAAGGTACCAGTCTATGACACTCACAGATCCTGAACAACACAGTTGCAAATTCTCACTTAGGATAAAAATACGTATTTAAGATGAATATTAAAAAGTAAAAATATGAGTATATCAATGACTCCTTTCTCCAAAAGTTGATTAATATGATGCCTACATGAATGAAGTATAAAAAATCTATTTACAGTATATATAAATGGTCAAAAATACTGCACTGCAAACATTAACTAAACCTGCATGTCTTACATAGATATGTATGAAATAATTGTCCTGGAAATGTATTAATGTACATAAATAAAAGATGGACTGCAACTTGATATGCACCTAAGTTAAGGGAAAACCCTCTCAAAGTCCAATTAAAGGTAAGTCTGGGATGTTCTTGGAGCTCTAAGTACCATGCATACAGATATGGAAGCACTTCTGTTCCACAACCTTCCTCATGCCAATACACAAATAAGTTCTTGCCATTTTACATTAAGTAAATACACAAGCACTTTCTTGCTATTTTACACCAAGAAGTTACACATGTGTTTGCCGAACTGGTTGAAGCCACAAAACTCTGCACGTGAATATGTAGTTGTTAACATACATATACATTGTACCCAAAGTTTATGAATAACTGTCCAGCAAAGTGTATAAGAGTTTGATGGAAATCTGGCCTCTTCATGTAGGTATTCATCTGAGAAGAGCTTGTTTGTTTGGTATATGTAGCATTGTACATTCCTGGCCAGCCCATATAGTAACAAACACATCCCAGCAACATGTGCACGGTAAACATTACAGTCCAGTATTCACGCTCTAGTGTTCACACGTCACATAGGAGTAACAGCAGTACATTCAGACTAACACATCTGATTAATATCAAGCGGTTTTTACATCCCATTTTACACACAATGATATATGATACACAGCCTGGATACTAAATCTGGCAGTTTAGAGGTCTGTAATAGAAAGAATACTATCTGATAATTCCTATCTGTCCCTATATAACCTATCCTCTTACAAGTCTCTTAATTCCCCATCATGAAATAATAGACTGGGTAAGGTAAGAGTTTACGGAATCAGGTACAGGTTCCATACACTGCTGAGATAGATTAATGCCTGAAGTGTGACCCTATACCCATACCTAAACAGCATACAGGACACCCCTCGCTCTGTATTCACTTACCTGGCCCAAATGCTTACATAATCATCTTTGCTATGTAAATGCCAACATTTCAATGCTTTCATTTCCATAATTCATTACAACGCCTCACACCTAGGTTACATTGCCCAAAGTTAATGATGCATGTCAAAACAGCACACACTGTTTGACCCTGGATGTTCAGAGTAACATATCATTTATATGTATGTATCTATGCTAGCCATCCTCAGATACCATGATATAAAACATGCCATATGGCCCTGCTAGACTACATGTAGGATAGTGCTTTACATTACTACTGTCAATGAGTAGTAATCCATGTACCCTTGTATAGAAATATGTACACATACCAGTTTGAGTAACTATCATAAACCTATTTACACGTACCTCCACAAAGTACTTGCATTAGACTATACAATGGACATTGTATTTCTTCTTAAGCACTAATCTTTTGGAGTAGAAAGGCCACTTAGCTTACATCAAAACATACTGTGTTACCTTATACGAAATTAAACATACTTGCATAATTTGAGTAGATATATAAGGTGATTACCTCTGTGCATTGACGCTTGGTTGTTGCTTTTGAACATCTTCAGTACAATCAGTAAACAATATTGGCAAAAGCATAAACATGCTAGTAATCTGCTAAGGAGAGTTCCATCAGCACTATTAATGCATTAATCTTCATTTTAAGCGTTTGACTCAGTTGGCAGTAATCTGGTAGAACTCAAAACTGAAATTTACCAGAATAAAAAGTGAAAATTTAAAACAGATTTTGAAAATTCATAGCCATCTACGCAATATTTAAAAATACTTGCTGGTAATCAGCTCCACAGAGATGATTTTACCACACAGTTTGTCTACTAATGAATAGTTGTCTGAAACTTCAACTTTAAAAAAGATCAAGGTTGCTGAGTTTTGGTCACAGCCTTCAATCTGCATATCCAAAAAGTCCTGCAAAAACTGGCATCAGCAGTATTTAGTTGCATTTCAGATCTATCAGAATCTGTAAGACTTTTGACAGGACTACATAATGTGCCTAAATGAACACTGTATGGGTATGTCGAAGGTGTCTGTTGCTTGTGGTATGGCATCATGTATGACGAAACTCTGAATCGAGTGTCAAGTGAAATTTTCACCTAACACACTGTTGTTATTTAAGCACTGCGAAATATTATTAGCAAGATTTAGAAACTGAAATGTAATAACCTCAACCTATGTTTTACTAGATTAGGCTTGCTGACATGGCTGCCTGAATGCTTTATCTATTATACAAAATAATACATTGTAATAAAGCTGTCGCACTCCATTAGTAGTGTTCATGACTTAACTATCACAATAATAATAAAGAGTGCTCAACTGTGTGATTACACCTGGCCAAATAGCCACTGGGTCAGGCAAGAAGTTACATCTCTCTACTGTGTTAGTCACATTTAAATCGTGCATTCCATCAAAAAAAAAATACAAATCATGCATAACAGAATTGTTCAGTCTGGTGTGATGAGTAAGAGTGAAAAAGGGAGAGCACCTCTGCAGTTAAAATAGAGTTCATGTGACCTCAGGCTGGGCCATCCAGACTTGTGTCCAGCATATATTTCTGTCAAACCTTTTCTAATATGTGGTTGGCTGATAGCACTTCAAGAATCACCTATCAATAAAGTAACACAGTCCAAACCAGCAAAGTTTTCTTGGAGTCCATTCCTTAGATAAGGGGAAGAACTCCTCACTTGTCCAGCCACACACGAGGCACCCACTGTGGCTCCACCTCCAGCCTGTTGATCTCTGCTAACAGCTCATCATAGGCCTTGTCCATATCAGAGTTGACCAGAATGTAATCAAAGTAGTGACCATAATTCTCCTCCATTTCTCGAGCCTTCTCTATAATTTCCTTCAGCTCTTCATCCTGTAAGATCAAAGTCAACAAGTTCAATTATAATTTCTTCACTACACTTCTCTACCTTCTCCAACAAAAAAAGAAAATTTTGCCACATCAACAAAACTTAATCCAATCTTAATCTTGCCTCAACAGAGTACATGCACAGGGCAAAACACATGAAACATGGGCCTTAGCGAGAGAGAACAGACATAAGATGCTGAGAATTATTACATTTATAGATGCACAGTGTATGTAAGATGTATATGTAGTCCAATCAAATGAAAGTTTACCCAAAAACTTGCATTACATGTCGATTCCAAACATTATGAGAACATTTAGCAGAACAGAGAATAAACTTACAGAGAGATTGCCTCCTAGTTTCTTTCTGATCAGTCGTAATTTCTCCAGGTTTGGCGGATACACAAAGATCACATAAGGTTTCAGATCTGAAGCCCTTAGTGTTCTCAGACACTGTCAAAACAGGAATATGGGAAATTAAGTCTTATATCTACACAGAGTCAACACAATATAATCACCCTTTGAACACAGACAACCATGTAGTTTGTAGAAAACAGGGACACAGAGTCATAATTGTAATTTAGACTTAGAAACATGAGTAAAACATGGCATACCACAATTCAGAGGTATATAACTAATTCACATATGCATACTAAAACAAGGGTTACGATGAGTACCAGGGCAGAAATCTCGTGGTTCTCAGAGATCCAAAATACAGAGTGGTCTACCAAGTGGCATTTAATCAACACAATGTGATCTAATTTCATCTGCATATTTCAGTTAGTAGCTGAACAGTTTGTTGCAGTCACATGTACATGCACAGCTCATTCACTGCATCATGTGACAACCCGGCAGAACTGCAATACACCAGAGTGGTTGGTCAAACTGTGAAGAGCAGCAGTATTACATGAAGCTGCTGCAGCATATGGAATCGCTTAGGACTGTCTGCCTAACGAAATGGCTGCTGTCCAGTTGAAAAAGGTTAAATGTGCAACATTTAATTATTCGAAAACGCTTAAAAAGCTTAGTCTTACCTCAGGATCGAGATTGAGGACACAGATCTTGCCAGCATTAACCACCTGTCGTATTGCCCCCAAACTCGTACCATAGAGATTCTTCTCATACTCCCCATGTTCAATAAATTTACCCCCAACGATGTCTGCCTCAAAGATCTGCCTAGGCACAAAGTAGTAATCTTTTCCATTGGTTTCCCCTTCCAGTAGAGGTCGACTTGTATCTAAACAACAACAAAATCACAAAAACATCGCATAAACATGTTAGATTTCTCTTTCTTTCAAACTTTAATCATTACTTTAAGCTGACGTATATGTACACCATTCATAAAAATTGGGTAATTCATATGTTTTAAGTCTAACTAATCTACCATTGTACAGAATTACACTGAATTCTTCTTCATTAGTCCCATCAGTTCCATAAATTATGCAGAAACAATGTTTTCTCATGGTCATGATGATGTAAATGTTTAAATTATAGTTTACGTGAAATCATGACTACGTATACAATGGCAGGCTGTTCTGTTATTTCCCTGAAGACTCCATCAAGTGGCCCTATTTGACCTACTGATTTTAATGGTTAATATGTCAGGGAGTGTAAACCAAAAATCACGAGCGTTTCAATTGCAAAGTTTCAAGATTGTAAACGATTGCTTCTCCATTGCAACGGCAACTTTCATACCGTTTCCAATTAAATTTAGCCACTGTAATTTTGACAAGTTCACGATTGGTCTTGATTGGATGAAAACTGTCTTGTGTTTAGGGTCAGAAATAAGCAAACGCACATACTTGATATCAATGACCAGAGAAAAAGCTACTCACGGGGGATAGCAGCGGCAAAGCGGTCAAAGTCAGACTCCATCAGCCGCTGTCGTAACTCATGACGACCCACATTAGGTGCACCAATCAAAACTATTGGTCGTTTGCGATTTGGCTGAGGGTAGTACTTAACAACCTCTTCGTACGTTTGGATTTCTGTAGCCTCTGTGTCGAGAAAAAAAAAATTACACATTTTACTACTAATGATTTCCCAACTTAAAATGCTCATTCTCAGAAGTGCTTGTGTACTCTCAGATGGACAGAATGACTCCCCAACTTACCAAAATGCTCATACTCAGAAAAGCTTGTGTACTCTCAGATGGACAGAATGACTCCCCAACTTACCAAAATGCTCATACTCAGAAAAGCTTGTGTACTCTCAGATGGAAAGAATGACTTCCCAACGTACCAAAATGCTCATACTCAGAAAAGCTTGTGTACTCTCAGATGAACAAAACGACTTCCCAGCTTACCAAAATGCTCATACTCAGAAAAGCTTGTGTACTCTCAGATGGACAGAATGACTCCCCAACGTACCAAAATGCTCATACTCAGAAAAGCTTGTGTACTCTCAGATGGACAGAATGACTCCCCAACTTACCAAAATGCTCATACTCAGAAAAGCTTGTGTACTCTCAGATGGACAGAATGACTCCCCAACTTACCAAAATGCTCATACTCAGAAAAGCTTGCATACTCTCAGATGGACAAAATGACTTCCCAACTTACCACAATGCTCATACTCCGAAAAGCTTGTGTACTCTCAGATGGAAAGAATGACTCCCCAACTTGCCAAAATGCTCATACTCAGAAAAGCTTGCGTACTCTCAGATGGACAAAATGACTTCCCAACTTACCACAATGCTCATACTCCGAAAAGCTTGCGTACTCTCAGATGGACAAAATGACTTCCCAACTTACCAAAATGCTCATACTCCGAAAAGCTTGCGTACTATCAGATGGACAGATTAACTTCCAAACTTACCAAAATGTTCATACTCAGAAAAGGCCAGAATGATTCCGAACTTACCAAAATGTGTATCCTAAGAAAAGCTTGGGTACTCTCAGAAGGCCAAAATGATTTCGCAACTTACCATCAGTTGGACCTCCAGTGTACAGAGCCTTCTTTTTCTTCTTCTTATCGGTTTTCTTTCCACAGGCACATTTCCTGGCTTTTTTCTCATTCTCCCGACTGTCCCCTACAACAGTCTGCCTCATGGCCTCTCTCCTGTAACATCAATCAACCATTACAAACATTGATCAATAGGTACTTGACAGACTCTCTTGGCCAAAGAGTTTTGATATCAACTTTAAACCTTTTGTAATTCATGAATTATTCAAATGCTTCAAACCATTACCCATAGAGCTACGTTTGGCTTCTAAATATAAATCAGCCATAAGAACATCTAACTAACCTTTAAGGAAATAAGAAATGGTCAGTTTATACATCTTAATATGCAGCTCAAGATTTGTCTTAACATTTTAAAGTATAATAAAGGTTCGTATGTCTCTTCTTAGGGCCTAAAATTGGCTTTGAAGTACAGTTTTATAAGGCCTCCCTGTCACACATGAAATTAAGGAACTAAATTGTGACATCAAAACAACTCTGGGCACAAAGTTGGTCCCACGTCCCCAGCAAGATCATAGATGACGTCACTTCTGAAAATTTCTGACCATTGATGGAAATATACAAAAAAATTGAGGGGATATTAAGACAAATAAAATATGTATCAAAAACTGAAAATCTGTTTGTTTGTTTTTTTTTTTGTTTTGTTTTTTGCAATCAACTTTCTTCATCCTCCCTTATAGAATTCCTATTCATGTATCCTTTAAGGTGAAAACAAAAAACACCTTACAATCTAGCGATATTATATTATCCTCATAAACATGATACTTGTCATGGACGTATACGGTCACTCACTGTTCCTGGAATGTCCTGCTGGGGATGAGCCCTGCCAGGGTGTGCTGCTCCTCCTCTCCCTCCCTGTATGCCTGCCACCAGTTACAGTCCTCCTGATTGATAACATGTAAAACATCACCCTTCATGAACGAGATGCCCAGCTCACGACAAGGAATGTAGATGTCCTCCTCAGGGTCGTAGTTGAAGTGGGCCTTTACGTGCATCTGTATCGCAATAATGGTGAAATAGTCTTAGTATTATATGGGTTCTTTATTCCATGTACATCATTGCTGGTTGTTAAAGCCTTACACTCAAGAAGTACTGCTTTGTAAAGCAGATATCAACTTCCTAGATTGGACACACACAGAAAAACACACTACCACTGAAAGATCACATAAGAATGCTTTTTCATGAGAGGAATTCATGCATACCAACTATTACAGAAATGATGTTACAATTATTCGTTTGTATCACTTAAAACACAAGCTTCAGAACTACAGATCTTACCACACTCCCTGTCAGGGGTTGATGAGCCCCATTCATCTGGGTGGAGTTGGGGATGATCATGAATGTAATGGTTCCTGACATATTAGCCTGAAACAGAAATAGTGAGAATTGATGACCTCGTTCATCCTGTCATGTGTGAATCATCTTGTAACATAACATAGACACAGATACAGCACAGATGCAAAACAATATACCATCCATATTTCACAGCCAACTACACTTAAAACAAACTTTATTTATGTGATTGGTGTTTATGCAATAGTCAAGAATAATTCACTTGTACGAACAGCATTATTACAAACATTTACACATGCTTACACACGTACCAACAATACACATAGCAAACACAAATTAACGGGAATATTAATTTGTCCCATTTCACAGATGAAATATAGTTTTTCCTTGAACATTGAAAAATGTTTACATTTTTAATACAATTTCACCGAAAACCTTTTAATGGTACCCGATAATTTTAATAGCAAATCAAAATATGAAGAGAAAACCAACCAGCATGTCGGAGACCTCATTGATACTCTTGCCTCTCATGTCAATACCATTTATCTCAAGAATCTCATCGCCTTCATGTAGTAAACCTGAAACGAAGAAATGGGAGTCATTCAAAGTTCTCAACCATCCACTACTACAATGGTACATGCATCTCAAATATTGGTTAATAAAGCTCACCTGCTCCAAGACAGAGAGGTTGCACATTTGTCTTGAGGCAATGAAACATCTAGCACCAGATTTCTATTTTAAGAAATGACTCTTATATATAAATGTATAATAAATGTTTCAGAAATACAGTCTTTTCTACAGTACATAAAAGTTTCTTGTAAAACATCTTATACACACAAAATTCATGGAAAAAAATATTCCAAGCCAAGTTTATTATTTTATTAAACTGTATATCAGGAATATGCAACTGACAAATCATAAGCAGTATTGTAGCAAATAGGTCAACCAATGTCCCATACATTGGTTACAAATGTTTAATCTTTCTGTGACTTCATGATGTCACAACTGCTTTGACCGGGAATGAAATGAAAACTAATGTTGTCATGAGAAGGGGTGGTGGGACATCAGATATGTTGGATCCATCCATACATTTTGCCCCTGTGGGGGACGTGTTGATAAAATGACGTACCACTTTTTTCGGCTGTTCCTCCCTTGACTATCCTACCAATGATGACATTCTCTCCCTCATTTCTCACTGTGGCTCCCTGTAAACATAGCACAGCAGTAATGAGAGCTTGATCCCAACAGCACATGTACCAAACATCATACAGCATATAATAGTAGAAAACTTTAACAGCCAGTATATCATTTATTTGATTGGTGTTTTACGCTGTACTGAAGAATATTTCACTTATATGATAGCGACCAGCATAAAGGTGGGAGCAATCCGGACAGAGTCAGGGGGAAGAACATGACCATCTGCAGGTTACTGTCAGCCCTTCCCATGAATGGCCAGAGAGAAGCCAGCAGGAGCTGGACTGGAACTCACACAAATAGTATTGGTGAGAGGTTCCTTCGTCACTGTGCCTCGCTAGCATGCTAACCACCTCAGTCAACATGGTCTTTGGCATACATGTAAAATTGTCAACCACTTCTATGTTTCAAAATTACACAACATACTTACACATCATGTGCATAGTCAAACATAGATTTATACACATTACGAAGACATTTGTCTTATATACCAGAGGTTCATTGGTTTTCTCCAGGTGTACAATTTTCACGGTCTCCTCCCCATACTGTGTCAGGGGGTAGTTCATGAAGTCATCTTCAGGCAAGGACTCGCCCCCTGGGGCCTCCAACACTGCAATCCGGTCCTGTGCTAACATTAGATTCTGTAAAGGCAGAAAAACAAATTCTTGCTCACCCACATGTACCTTGGACTACTGGTTTTTAATTTATTGTCACAAAAATACAACAATGATGCTGTCATGACTTCAAGAACTTGTCCAATTTGATCGAACAACACATTTTTTTTTAATATATTATCAAGTTGGTAAACTGAGGATAGGACAATGACCTGATTCAAGTAAAGTATACATGTCAACATAGAACCTTGATTACTCACTGCAAAATTATGGTCCTGGAGAATGGCTTTGAGTTCTTGTGCGTCACGTGAAGATGAGGAGTGCAGCACTGTGATTACATCCCCCACCGTCTCCCTCGCACGGTTAGACTCGGCCCTCAGGGGAGGCGACTGAGACGTCGCAGAGATCACCTTCTGATGGACCTCGACTGCATTCTGAAACTGCTGGTTCTGGAATAATCGTGAAATTACAGCTATGTCTTCCTCATTCCCTGGATAGGTGTTGGCTTTCAGGTGATTCAGTGCAGCAAACATATCATCAACACCTGGAACAGAAACGAGAAACAACACTTGTCAGTTTTGTTCGACTTCAAGCAAACCACATGGCTGTGTGTAAAACAGATACAATTATCAACACATGCATAATGTCATATAGAGAGTTTCAAATAACATAATACAAGTTCCTGCCGCAAGCTGTACTGGAGATAACTCCATAAACTTACTGAACGATCTTCCAGGTAGGTACAATGCTTGACTTGGAATGCTGAAAGGCATCTCTTAGAACTGATCTGTTTCAGGGGTTAAGAATAATGCTTGACATTTACATGGTTACACAACTGGAAAAATCTTTGACCAGGTAACCATTCTCAGGAATTTCAAGAAGTTGACAACCAAACTTACATTAAGCTGTCAGTAATACACATCCACGCATGTAGTTCTCACACCTGCTAGCCACCTTTATATACATGTACATGTACAAGTAGCTGTTATATAATCTCACTGTCTCACTGTGTTACGACTGATTTTCTATATATACCTGTAATAACTCGTTCAGAAGATATGTGTAGATATTCTGATAACACACATATTATCCCAAATGCATGTATGACATCATTAGTACAGTCATAACAGCTCTTACCATAATGTTACACACAAACCTATAATGTATCTAACATAAAAAAAAAACACATCACCTTAGAAGAACATTATGATATATTAAAAAAAAAAAATTCCATGATGAAAACCACTTTTAAAGCTGTCTGTCATCTACCTGCACACTGTATAGATGTGTTATCTACTGAAAGAGAATGAGTACACATATCTGAGGCCTACATGTACATTAGATGTACTGTATATAATTCTCTCGATACACTATAAACTCTTGATCATAGTCATTTCATCTACATACATGAGGTTGGTCAAGACCTGCACGTACAATGTACAGCATAATCTTAAAGTGAAAAGTTTATTTACCAGCACCCAATCATACTGAAAACATGCACGTATAGTATGTAAATATCTTTCTCCGTACAAGTATGTGTCAAAAAGCCGTGAACACAATGACAGCCTGTGCATCCATTTTGTCATGGTTTGTGGTATGTCAACTCATACAATGTACTTTGAGCATGAAAACACTTATAAAATTCCACAAAACCTGGCAGAATGCGCTAGCAATCAGCCACACACCCATATGTCTTACCAATGTTTTTCACCATGTATCCCTGGTCCTCCTTCTGTCCACGTATAGGTAAGGTGGCATGGCCATCCACATCTGCTTCTCTACCTAAACTAATTGAGTCTTCATCAAATGCATCATTCACCACACCTACAGGTGGCCGCTTACTTGACTCTAAAGCCTGCAGCTTTTTAGAGCCTCGTAAAGAAGTCCGTAAGAATTCTTGTTCGGTCATGACACGGCTCTCCTCCTCTCGCCGTTTGCGGAGCTCCTCCTGGTGGCGGTGCAGCCGCTCCAGCTGATCTGCTGTCACTTTGGGCTGCATGTTGCTTGCAGGCATCGTGTAGCTATAGGCATCCGTGAGTTGCTCACTCCAGGAGCTGTCCTGCGAATCATAGTATTCATGAGAGTTAGGCACTCGAGACATGGTGTGGGCAGCCTGAGGAGTGGAAGGAGGTGGGTACTTGGGCGGTGCTTTAGACGCCCCAACAAACGACTCTGGGCAATCCACGGCCATTTCTCTATGAGGGCCCGCATCCTCAGGCATCATGTCCTCCCTGTTCACCACGTCATACTCTGCCTCATAGCCTTCCACATAAGGGCCTTGGAGCCCATTTGAATCAGTGGAGTCAAAAGAACCAGTGACTCCATGAACCTGGAAGTCTCCAGAGTCCAGGCTACTACCTGCTGATTTTGACACTCTGTTCTTCCTTTTCAGTTTATCTCCCTTGGAGGGACTCTCCCTTTCCTTTACCGCATTCATATCTGGCTGTTCGCTTCCATGATCGCTCAGGCTAGAACTTGCAGGGTTTGGGTATACACCTGGGTCAGTTTGAGAAGACCCCGAACTCGCCTCTACGTAACTACCTAAATCGGACTCAGGCAGACCACCTGGGTGGAGATCTGACGGGACTGGGTAACTGGGTGCAGGCCGCTCTGGCAACACCTCAGACTGCGACGTGTAGATGTGATTGATCTCCACTTGGCTCTGATTAGCCGGATTCTCGTCAGTGACATTACATTCCCTGGGGACTTTGGTCATGTCCACCGCCTTGATCTCCCGGAGGCTGGTAAACTGTTCCAGTCGCTCGTGGGCCTCTTCATCTACTACTATCACGTATGCTTCCTTCACATTGGATAGGTTAGCCCCTGTAACAGACAAACAGACAGACAGATAAGCTCAGTACTCACTCTGTACAGTGAGGTCAATTTATTCAACCTATTTGATTGGTTTAGTGCCTGACAAACTTCTTGACTTAAAGCCACAGCTGAGAGCAGAATCTGGGCATTTGCAATCTCACTGGTCAGGGATTTCACAAAATACCTACGTGTAAATGTATGTTAGAGTATTGTAGAGAAGAGGCACAAATAAAAAAAAAAACCACACCTTCCCGCCACAATATGGCTGAGATATTGCGGAGGTGGCGTTAAGCCATAATCACTCATTCATTCATTCACAAAAAATACCAGTAAAATACTGAAACTCCCAAGACTTATCTGAAACAGGCATAGTAAGGCTGACACCATATGTTGTAGCATATTATGCTAAAATACATGTGTTCCTTGATGCATTGGGAGGTCCAAGACAAGAACTACCCAGAAACAATGATGTCCAGTTTACTATCAATAGATTTCAAGACACAGAGACAGGTATACTAAGAGACTGGACATACAAATACATCAACCTACTTTAAATCGTCAACCTTTATGACCTCCACTTTTTTCAGAGGAATTCATGCATACAATTATCATGAAAATAACTCTTAAAAATGATTTGTTTGTGTCACCAAAGATGCATGTTTCATGTGAAACTGTGCAAATTATTTCTCTACACCCCATACTTTTCTCAGAATGCTTCAAACTTGTGGTTACAGAGGTCGTTGAATTAATGAAATTTGCCATGTTGATGTAACCTCCACATACTGTGTGAAAATTTTTGGAAATAATTGCAGTTTTATAAGGCAGTTAATAACATTTTGTCCTCAAATTTCTACCTCCTTCACTCGGTAAACAAGATGCCTACGGTTGTGATCACATTAAAACATGGTGGTAACATTTAACATGCTAATAATGCAATATGAGGTACAGCTGAGTGCATCAAACATAAACGTACGTGTATTTGCAGTCCTCTGCACCATTAATAGAGCACAAGCAACACCAGACAAAACTTTCTTAATTACGTTCTTATGCATCACTGAGGAATTATGAGGCATGTCAACACTATTAGTCTTGTCAAAGGTGAAACAAGACAGTGGGAAGCAGGTAGGACTGTGAAGGAGGGTTGGCATGTGTGGGTTGGAGAAAGGGGGGGAGGGACAGCAGAAACAAGTATGCCTTGACATTTACTGTCTTGAAAGTGTCCCAGTGGAATTGTTCCTGGACAAACAGCACAATTACACACAAGTACTGTAGACTTTAGACTGTTACGTCACAGGCCTGGGATACAGCCCTAGGAGGAGTACTGATACAGAGACAGAACAATGGACGCTTACATCTGTAACCTTTAAATAAAATGTCAACCAACTGAAGGATGCATGAACAGGAAATTAAGCCATGGTCCTTGAGGATCAAGTCAATATTTCACACCTTTCCTAACAATATACTAACAAAAGGCTATATTCATAAATGATATAAATATCAATATACTAACTATTAAAAAACAAAAACAAAAAGAACAACGACTAAACAAAACAGATCAATTCCTGTCTCCTCCCTATCCTCGCAAGGTACAGGGGCAAAATTTTAAGACTTTGTATGATGCATAGTTTTGGGTATGGGAAGTTGAAATTTGGAAACATTTATCTTAAAACAATGATGAGTGGGACAAAATTTTAATTCCTAAAGCGTCAAAAGAAGCTTTCAGATCGTATTTCACAGATGGTCTTAAGTCTGAAATGGCTGTGCGCAATCCGCCCCAGATAATGGAATACAGTAACATATATATCCTGAAAACCAATTCTTCATCTTGTGTTCTGAGGTGATAATGTAGACTAGTAAAGTCATTCACATAAAATAGTTGCATAAACACCTTTTAGCATATTCAGAGGAATTGAGGTAGTTCTCATCTTCTTTATAGAAACACAGTGATCCTAGTGATACATAGGGTGATTTGTCTTGAGAAGTTGAGCAGTTTGGGGTTACACCATTTTGGGGATCACTTCTACATGTGTTTAAATTGTCACACATCAAGGCAACTTTGATATAACTGCACATTCCCTGTTACTATTGGGAATGTACATGTGATTAATTTATTCATTTAATTGATTAGTGTTTTATGTCATACTCAAAAATATTCACTTAATATATGAAAGCAGCTAGCATTATCATTCGAGGAAACTGGGCTAAGCTTGGGGGGAAACCCACAACCATGAATGTACATGTGAACTCTGACCGTTTAGCCAATCTGTTACACCAACAAACACTATGTACTTGTATCAAAGATTAAAAGACCTGTGTCAGTGTAAGAGAAAACAAACTTTGACATACATGTACAGACATGCACAAGATTAACAAGCTATGACATAGAGACAAATGGCCCATCATATACATCAAGGAGACATACAGAAACAAATAACCTCTTCAATCAAAAAGAAAAAAATGTGTTATTTAAACAGGACACCTTTTATGACCTGGATGTAGATGAAAAACCTACAAATGTGCAAACAGTTAAAGACACCTGTTTATTACTGCTATTTCTGTATGGTACAGAAAGAAAAAAAAGAAACATGAACAGCCTTATGACAAAGTCACAATGTTTGTTTCCATAGATAACATCAAAGCATATGCTGTAGCTGTATATGTGATATGCTTAAATGTGCTACAGCATTAACACTGATTTAACTACAGAAAACCCCCTATGTAATGGAGCATGTGTTTGGCTGCCCAGGTCTATCATATTATACTGCCAGATAACCAGAGCCCATTAAATCCAAGGCATTAGCTCACACAAACAAGTCCTAAATAGTCCAGTTCTAAGGAGGCCAATGTTTTCTTACCCAGGTCTTAATGATAAGACAATAGTGAGTGAGCCAAGCTGGGGTGTGGGGCAGCAGGGTTACAGAGATGGGGATTGTTATACAGGCTGCGCCTGACATCTCCAGGCCGACATAAACTTAACATTTGTTGCGAGATCCACAGGTCTTCAGGTCAATACAAACCTCACATTCATTGTGTGATTCATATGTCTTCAGGCCAATACTACCACACTTGTTGTGAGACCCCCAGGTCTTCCGGGCAATACAACCTCACATTTGCTGTGTGATCCACAGGTTTTCAGGCCAATACAAACATCACATTTGTTGTGTGATCCACAGATCTTTAGGCCAATACTAACATCACATTTGTTGTGTGATTCACAGGTCTTCAGGCCAACACAACCTCACATCTGCTTTGTGATCCACAGGGTTTCAGGCCAATACAAACATCACATTTGTTGTGTGATCCACAGGTCTTTAGGCCAATACTAACATCACATTTGTTGTGTGATCCACAGGTCTTTAGGCCAATACTAACATCACATTTGTTGTGTGATCCACAGGTCTTCAGGTCAATACTAACAACACATTTGTTGTGTGATCCACAGGTCTTCAGGCCAATACTAACATCACATTTGTTGTGTGATCCACAGGTCTTTAGGCCAATACTAACATCACATTTGTTGTGTGATCCAGACATTAGTGCAGCACCAGTATACAACAGCAGCGCTCTCATGATGCATGTAATTCAGAGGTTCTGACAGCCAATTATTTTTGGTACCTTCAGGTAGAATTCTGGCAAATAATAACCTCATATCTATTACACATCTGAACCTTTACTGAGATAGTCAGTTATCAGGTGCCTGGAAGCAAAGGTAGAATTTGGACCAATGCATTAAAAGAAATTATTCACAGGTCCAGGACAAACAGTTACAATCAGTTACAATGTACGCCACAGGGATATTAGACTGACAATGTTGTATTACAAGGAAGTAATGAACAGACAGCCTATCTGTACCAGACAACAAACAGTTTAATTAATTTTTCTTTTTCCAATATAAACACACAGTGACAAAGAGAATTACCAATCCACAGGACACTGGGAATAATCATCAACATATACTTGTATTTCACACAAACACAGACACGCACAAACACTTGGCTATGATAAACAACTTAAACTTTCAACCACAAAATGCACTTTCAGGGGCAAACAAGTGTTGTATTATTTTTTTGCTCAAACACACATATTCGTAAGTAGAATAAACTTTAAATCACCTTTCTAAGATCAATATAACTTCCTGAATTAGATAAGTTACAGTGATATCACTTATATACAGTGACATAAGTGAAGAGATACATTACCAAGGTAAATGCACTTGGTGTAGCATTGCAACAGCTTTGTAAGGCAGGCCCATAATGACCAGTAATGCCATAAACTAAAATGTACAATGCACAAGACTGGATACATGTACTGCACCTTTAAATGCCTAATGCTGGCCTGGCTATGATTTGTGGATGTTATGACATGTACAGTCTGACAAAGAGGATATGATTCTGTCCAGGGCAAGGCAGAGAGTTAAGGCCTTGTATCCAGCTCCAAAGCTGGGGGCTTAGGCAAGAGAATCCTCACAGGCTTGTCAGACCAGCCTGGCATCACAGTCTCTAACAAAAGCCTGGTTCTGTTTGCCTCCAGCTAATTTGCCCTCATTCTGTCCTCGTTAAGGAAGTCTGAGGTAAAGACAGCCCCACAAACCCTCTTGAGCCAGTTGATACTTTCCAGACTATGGATATAACAGTGCCTGGATAACATGTCCACATGACCCCCAACCTGTGTCTGTGAATCTAATTTGTTAATTTGCTAATTTGTGAACCACGCTTACGGGCGAAAGGTAACAAAATCCCCCATCCAAAACTTAATGATATAAAGACTGGAAATAATACTCAAATTTAAATTATATATCACAAATTCTGCATTCACAAGGTGCAACATATGAAATACTTGGCACACATATTTCTCTCATTTGCTCACCATTCCACTCTAAAGCTTGAAGAAAAACACACACCTGTTGGATATTTGAACAGCAGTTGCAAATTTTATCTAAAAACCAACTCTGAATGATCCTGTTCAAACAGCTGTGTGTGATCTGTTTCGTGCAAGACATTTAATTAGCCAGCTACAAGTTAGCTATGCTGAATACTTTACAGTTAGGTATTTATAAAGTATTAGCTACAAGCCCACTAGTCTTCTGCATGCTTCCTGGCAATCTAAAAACTCACACCATCCCTTTTGCTTTGAGTATGGAAACATTTACAGTCTTTGACGGCAGTTGCGTCATGGATCAAAGAAAATAATTAACCAGGTATAAACAGACATACCATTGGCACCTTGCCCAGGGTGGGTAAGGGCAGTGGGGGGAAGGTACCCTCTGCCCCGCCCACCTACCACCACAAACATGGCCATGCTGGAGCTGTCAGGATGAGGAATCTGTCTCTGGTCTATGCTAGCTAACCCTGCATCCTGTCTCTGACTGTACGCACCATACAACACCAACTCAACACTCAGGTTATCTGATCTTCACTGACCTCGTTCACACCCATTGTTTAAGGTCCATAGCTTTATATCAGCTCTCAAATTTCACTTCATTTCCAGAGCTTCAGTTAATTATGTACATGTAGAGGAAGGATTAACTCTCCCTTCTGAAGAGCAAGAACAGCAGTCAGGACAATACCCTAATTCTTCTAACGTTTGGGACACCTGATCTGCTCTTTTTAGCCTGTATACAGGTACTTGATGAAGGGATATTTAGTTTCTTTCTTTTTTGTGTAGTTAGTTCATCTAATGAACAGCACATTCATATCTTCACTGTTCCAAAAAACTGGGAAACAAATGTCTTTCTAAAAATTAGAAGAAATAGGGTATTAAAATAAATGTACATGAAGAGTGTAAATCAACATTGCCATTCAATATATATCCCATTAATCTACACGGCTAATCATACTGTTTAAAATTATTTAAAAATATGACATATTTAATTCCAGGAATTAATTATGTTATATGTTCCTTCAGCCAATAAAAATTAATGAGTGTGAGATATTAACACAAAGTAAGTCATAATGTTTGAAAAAAGAAGAAACAATGCTGGGCAATCTACATGTACCCCATTCAAGGTGCAGCATATAATAACACGGTATATTAAAGAGGCAGTATACATATATTTATGTAAACCCCCACCTAAAGAATACGAACATGTACAAGTAATTAAGTGGAAAGACAACATACGATAACAACACACTGTATAGCCTCTAATTAACTTCAGGATTTTCCATTATGCCATAAAATGTGTATGATAGGGAAATGGTCATAAAACAGGTATGAGTCAGAATAGTTTTTTTTACCAGTTAACATGTACAGTATGACGTCGGGATATAATTATACCATCCCTTTACATGACCACTATCATACTGTTAGGTAAAGCTCATTTTAAAAGTCTTACCGTAAGAGGTTGTTAGCCTACAGCTTGCTAGAACTGAACACAAGCACAAGTCACCTGTGCCATTCCTTAAACCAGCAGATCATTAACACCTGTCTCGTTAAGGCTCTGATCACCAATGACATGAGCAGGTGTGAAACCATCCGTTACACAGGTAAACAGATCTGCCATAAGACCGCAAAAGACGTTAGCTAAAGGTCATCGTAATGAGTGGATCTTTGTTGACTGGATTCCTCAGACTAGTGTCTCGGAGTGTCTACATGCCATCAGCTATTGAGTCCTGACAGGTGTGAATTTCCATGGACAACATAATGGTCTCCATAACAATGCTTGAGAAATGAACCCTACCTCAGTTACTTTATACATGATGTTCCTTGTATGTGAAGTGAAAGATGAACCAGGCATACAGATGCTTCACACTTCACAGCAGATTATAAATGTAAGGTTGAAGAAGATGAATCATGGAACATGTATGCCATATACATTCATAAAGAGAGTAAAAAAAAATAACTGAAGTCACATGAACTGCACTGATCTTACATCTAGCTTATCCTCACCACAAATATGTGATGCATAAAGACAGCGCATAACCTTACAAAATTGTTCAATGTGCTAATATTATTCACATAAATACTCAGAGACAGATCTCACTCTACTGTAAACATATGGTATCTGTTATCTGTTACGAGTTTATTATCCAACACATGTCAACTACACTGTAAAGTTTAAGGTAATTACTCTTTAGAAAGTTCAAGAATAAAACACAATAAATGAGAAATACATTATCATGGTTCAGTTTTCTGCTAGAACAGCCCTTATTAGTTAAAATTTACCCATACATAACCATAACCTCTGCTTCTAACTGACAAACTGATGGACATTTAACATTCATCACCTTAAAGAACTTCATCATCCTCATTAAGTAAATGTACATTTACACTGTATCAACCATTACGAAGCATTACTAGGCTAATTAAACAAAATGGGTCATCAACTCAACTGCTGTTATTAAAGCAGACATGAGAGACAAGCCAGAATATGTGGCATATCTACACAGGCCTAACCACATATAATGAACAAGTGCACCTACACTGTGCATGTATTGGATTCCACATTACAATAGCAAATACATGACAACCCCAAAAGTGAGAAATATGCAGGAAGTTCACATCATCTAGCATGTTTATTAAAGCCTACACATGCAACCTACTGTACAGGTATTTTATTATATCAATGTGTTATGAGTTATGAACTGTGTATATATGATGTACCAGTTGTGTACTGTTGTCAGTTTTGTTCTATGCTCATTCATGCTGTACAAAATGAACATTCATATATGTACTTGTATTGTATCAGGAAACAGTTGTGTAATTACAACAAGAGTACTCAATAAGCCCAATCGGAGTTTCACGAATACACAGATATCAGCCAGACAGGAAGGGGCTCTCGCAAACTACCGCAGCTTAAAGACATGATTTTACGTGATATGTATTCAGTCTAACAACTACTGTTAAATAACGTCTTTTCTCTACATTAATTTGCCAGAGCCCCGTTCCTGTCTCGCTGATATCTGCATGAACTCACGAGACCCCTAAAATTCCCACTTGGCTTAAAGACATAGTAAATGACTAAACTAAAGACGAAATCTGGTCAGAGTAAGATTCTATCAGTATGTACAATGGCATGATAAATGTTGGCCTCTAAAGTTCTGCATTTTATTAGCCAACAATGTACAATGCTTAGAAGACAATGAACAACCTTACATGTGTAAATGAACATCTACAAATGTGCACATTTATATATACATTACACATGACATTATGTCACCCGAACTAACTTAATAAACGATGTGTTAAAAGAGAAAACAAAAAAAAGTGATTACAGAGTGCATTGTATCCCGAGCTGATACTCATGTTGAATGGCTCAGCCTGACATAGCTGGAATTGTTCCCCCCATCATGCCCATCAAGGTGGACTATCCTGCCAACCCACAGCTATGACTCATCCCCTGAACAAAACTTGTATGTATCTGTACACAGAACTTTGTGCCCAGGTGGGCTGCATAGGTAACAGTACAGCCCCATGACAACAACAGGTGTGCATACTACATGTACTCTCACACCCACAGTTAAATACACAACACAGCACATTATCAAAGAAACATAATATAACAAAGCACTAGCCTACACAATAACAAAGGGAAACAACCACACACATGAAATCATACAATGAACAAATGGAGCTCAGAAACCACTCACATGTACATGCATACATGTGAGCATACACAATAACACAGGGAAACAACAACTTATATCCATAGGCATACAGAATAACTTAGGAAGTCAGCCATTTACTTGCACAGGCACACAGAATAACAAAGGAAGTAAACCACTTACACGCATATCCATACAGTATAGCAAAGGAAGTCAGCCACTTACGTGCATAAGCATATAGAATAACAAAGGAAGTCAACGACTTACATGCATAGGCGCACAGAATAACACAGGAAGTCAACCACTTGCATAGGCATATAGAATAGCGAAAAAGTCAACCACTTACATGCTTAGACATACAGAATAACTAAGGATATCAACCACTTTCATGCATATGCACACACAATAACAAAGGGGCATACATAATTTATGTAGCACATGACTGACAGACTGGTCACAAACACATGCAGTCAATGTACTGTAAGCATACACAATAACACAGGTCACCAACACCCACATTTAAAACGCATGTACATTTTCATAATAACAAAACTAACACGAAGTTGGTCATTCAATGTAACATGTACATGTACTACAAAATACACAACACTGCAACACATTCTGAAATGTTCATACATACATGCACACATGTAAACTACAAGTATGTATAAAATGATCTATTTATTTCATCAGTGTTTCACGTCATACTTAACTGACAAGAATATTTCACTTAAGGTTATAGTACGAGGCAGCCAGAATTATGGTGGGAAGAAACCAGGCAGAACACTGGGGAATCCCACAGGTACCTTTCCCATATATAGATCAACAAGTCATTGTGTTTTGCTAGCATGCTAACCACTCAGCCATGGAGGTGCCCCAAATACCGTACAACCTTTAAAACCTTTTAAATCTCTAAAGCACATTTTTCAGTGCTGATGCATAAAACTGATACAAAAATGAAGATAAAATGACCTGCTGGTGTCACCAAAGATGCAAGCTTCATAAAACTGCAAAGTTATTTCTTTACACCCCATAGTTCTCTTAGAATGTTTACAACATATTGGTCACAAAGGCGGTTGAAAAAAACTGAGGAATTAGGGTAAATTACAAGCACTGTATAAACACTTGAATCTATTTCTGTGCAACTGCAAAACTGCTGAACTCAAATACCCCTGGTACACATATGTGTACATGAAAGATTTCAACAATTTTTAATTACACTCTGCTGTTTGTTCAAGTGCACAAAAAAATTCAAAGCAACATTTTTTCATCTGCATCCAGCCAACCAGATTTATGCTGTATGATTATTGTGACACTGTAATCATCATCATGTAAGCAGCAAAGATATCTGCATGTCCCTGAAACAAGGATTTCTTTCTGCTTGTGAATTTTAATCTCTGTCTAGATTTAAGTAAATAAGAACAAGATAACAGAGTGCTAATATAGAAAAGAAAACAACAACAAGAAAAACAGCCAAGCATTAAGAATGTGAAGCTATCAAAGTAATACAAAAGAAATGACCTAGAACTTACTACTTGTGACAAAAAACTGGTCATACATGTATAAAAGCCTGAACACAAATTTTTCAAGCATCCTATATATCTACACAGGTAAACGTCCAGTATGAATGTATGTACAGTGTATGTGCACAATTATTATACGTAGGACTGAAAATGTTATGAAGTGTTAATAAAATGATGCATTCACAAAGTCGTTAGTAAGACCTATCCACATACCTCCCAGCTTCCAAGTTTGTTCCAAAAGTGTGTTATACGTACATGAACTTGTGTTATAAATGTACGCACATTTTTTTCGCAAACTTTACTAAACCTACAGATATCTGGCCGATGACTATTATTTGGCCCTAGGCCACAGTTTTGTACATTGCCATGCGATATCCATTAAAACTACAACCTAGTCTCATGAACAAGGATGTGTGCATCATGTATGTGTGTCCTAAACATGTACTTACTAAATACACATGGAACATGCGGTATTCAATTACACCGTACTGACAGAAAGCCACAGGATTTTGATTTATTTGATTGGTGTTTTACGCCGTACTCAAGAATATTTCACTTATACGACAGCGGCTAGCATCATTTCCAGAGGAAACAAGGCAGAGCCCGGGGCAAACCCAAACTTGCATAGTTTGATTGATTACCAATTATTCTGATACTTACTTACTATCACATTCCTACCTGAACTTTTGCCAGGTGCTTTGTACACACATACAGAAAGAAATCATTTTAAAACTACAGTCGTGTCAAGAAATCCAAAGCCCCAATAAGTTGCCTTTGCTTGCAAAATCCTAGCTGTGGCTCTTACAATATTTCCGTGGGAAATGAATTGCACTGATAGAGCAGTACAAACAGTTTTAATGTCCCACTTGAAATGCACACAAACTCAACCAACCATACATGCACGAGAGAATGGTGTAGGTGTCACATGTTAAGAATCTCCTCTTCATGATTTCTAAAATGAGTACACAAGCACAATGAACCACTTACTGTATGAATCTGAAGAGTACATATGCAGACAGTCTACGGACTGTTATTTGTAGTTCAAAGCCATACAAGTTCATGTAACTTAAATGCGATGTTTACTCACAGGAAGAAGTGCAGTATTAAAGACCTGCAAATTCTATTGGTTAAAAAAAAATATATATATACTGGCTATGAGAGACACTTTCACCATTCTTCGGTCCTTGTGTTTCATCTACATGTTCATGCATATAAATGTCTCTTATCACCCAAACATTTAATTAATATCCTTTCTCGAGGTAAAGGTGTGAAAAGAATTTTCCGTTCATTCAGATTTTTTCCCACCACAATGTATTCACAGTGGGACAAATATAGCCACATCTATGTCAGATCTTACGCATAATATGCAAGCAAACTGCACACTGAAAAAGAACTTTTTAATATGCACATGTACAGTGTATAGGGCTATAAATTTAGATGGCTCCAACCTGTAAATGTATTACTATGTCAACTTGTAACTTTCATTAGTAGGAAGTGTGGTGCAATCCAGGCATGGAAAGAAATTGACCCTAAGACATCAGTTGGTGTGTGAATGTATTTACATGCATAAGCAAGAAATCAATGCAGCACTTTCATTTTCAAAGTAAATCTACAGATGCCAGTGGTTTGCAGAGTAGCATTTATTATGTGACCTATGTGTACATTTAGTATCCAGGAAAGAAAAAATCTATTTCAATCCTGTACCTATTTTTAAAAAAAAAAAAAAAAAAGACATTCATGGTCTTAATACCTCGAAAAATGTTACGAAGTTACTGGATCTATGTAACAATGGCATGTGAAACTGTAAATGTGCCACACGTGCCAGTATAGCTACTGGGTTGGCTTAACCCTACTGGACTATGGCCAACTTTATGTCACACATTGTGATAGCTATATGTATTTGGCTAGGTGGACAGGCCTATATTGGGACACAGTTCTCAGCTGACCAAACAGCCCTGGACATTCATGTACACACATGCATACACATTTACTGCTGCAGATAAATTGAGATCTACATGGAGTATCATGTAGATCTACATGCAATCCACATGGAGTATGTGGAGCCCTAAAAAATTATGGCACATGGCAAAGCTTGTGAACAGCTGCTCACTGTGACTTACTGATGACAGGTCATTCACCGGTCTGAACATGCACTCTCAGAGATACATTTGGTCATGAAGTAATCAAGTACACATATGTACAGATCAGTGGTAGCAGGTGACCAGGTTGTGGCAGAGGTACATGTTCCTCATCATCATACTAGCCACATACATGATAGGGTCAGGTGAGAGTCAGTGCACCCCATACAACCATCAGCCCTTATTCAGGTCATACTCACAGGTGAACTGGAACACAACCACTCGGATCGTCTACCTGGTCAATGCCAACAGCTCGTCCCTGGCCTTGCCATTATCATTCCTGTCAGCCATTGTAGCCATTAAATCATCTTCCTACATGTAATTGTGTGTTTACACCGTATGCCTTCTAGTTAGTTTACAGCTATGGTCCAAGCGGAAAGAGATCAAAGGGGATACAGCAACACCATACACACTCTCAATGCACTGGACACAATTCCAAAGTGTCCATGACAATTCACTTCAAGCACTGCCAGTCAACAATCATGCTCTAATCAGTACATTCACTTAAAATCAACCACAGATATCATAATCAGGTTAAGGAACCTATTAACATGTATGTCTGCTCTCACCGCCTGCAGGCTCTTGCTGACAATTAGTCATTAATGATGCTCACACAACCATTTGCTCAGTCTGACCTCTCATGAAGACACTTGTCTTCCACCAATATCGTGTGTATATCTGAACACTACTCACGGGAAAGTTCATCAGTAACTTGCCAAAGATCGGTCACTCTGGTTTCCTCTATCTATGAAACTGACCACCACTGTATATCAAAATATTCTTAAATATGGAATGAAGCAAGAATCAAATGAATTAACAAATTTTATTTCTCGAAAACATCAATTTGCGCCCTGACTTGCATGACATCAGTGATTTACGGAATATGTCTTCTTGTACCCTAATTCCTCAACCTTTTTACATATGACAGAGCAACTTTCCGTGCTTTTTATACATATTTTTAAGTTCATTTTGGAGACTAAACTACAATGGTTGGGCTGGCCAATCTCAGGGTTTCTTAAAAGGCATAATTTTATCAGTCGACACAGAATAATGCCTGCATTTCACACATGAGAAAGGGTTGAAGAATTACTGTGTACAGTGTATCTGTGTTATACAACGTAGATTTACATGTTATGCAAATATACATATGCACACCTAATTATGGCCACTAGAAGTCTGATGAATTTGTGTATTGTTAAAAATGGAAAATAATCGCTTACACAGCTTTATTACATATTTGTCAGACAACATGAATAAAGTGTTTAGTACTAAAAATAGTGTATTACATGCCTTAAGATTGTAACAAGATATCTTTGTAACATGTAAATCAGTTTATCAGTCATAACACCTAATTAACTACAGAAATCTACCTTCTGTGTCCATTGGAACTACAACCCTGAAAAAGTGTACTACGAAAAACCTGTATACATGTAGTATAGGTAAGTGGTGCATGTACTTGAATGTTCGGAACTTCTGACAATGGGCTAGGTGTAAACCTGTAAGCCGAGTCCGTCTATGATAAGCATATATAGGAAAGTCAGTATTAGATACATTTTAATTAGTATGACATGAAAGGTGCCTGGGGCAAGTGTCCTAAAACAAGGCCCTATTGACAAGGCTGACTGAGGTGATATACAGGCAATCACCCCCTGCTACATGTTAAGCTCCCAGGTGCAAGGTGAATACTTCAGCTAACTCTGCCCACAGCTCTGAACAAACCCAACAACCAGTCCAAGTGAGAAGTATGTGTAAGGGCTAACTAGGGCCCCTTCAGAGACACTGACCACTGAATTTAAACAAACACACTGGGTCACTTCAACCAAGGTACAGGGATGGACTCTTGACCTGTGGAAGTGTTATATGCATAGCACCTCAATGTAGCGAAATTCTTTAAGGTTAGTGGTGTATCACACCTAAAATCATCAGTCATCATCCGTGTAATGGTATTAATCAATCATTAAAACTAGGTCTGCCATACAGATACACTGTGAAATTCCCCCTCTCCCATTCCCACTTTCTTAAATACAATGGAGTACAACAATATCATGTTTCCCTAGGCTAATGATTATGCTTAGGCATTCACAAAAAAGATACATTTCTGCTTCCCCCAAATCCACAGACAGTGTACTAGTGATCTATTCCTAGCTGTTCAAATGACCTATAAACTGTGTTACGGTGTGAAATAATGTTATTGGATACAAAACTGTGGTATTTTCAGTAAAATGGTAGACCAACTGTACAACAGTCACAATGATATTGTTTCAATGTCACTCTGATACCTGTATGCAATGTATTTATAGCTGGCAAAGCATGTCACAACAAAAAGTTCACAGATTAACTGTGGGTAAATGTATACATGCTGAACCAACATGCATCTGCAGCGTATATTGTTTACCAAATGTAGGCCATGTCCTATGAATGTCAACTACCACAAACAGTACATACAGGTACACATATGCAAACAATAAGGCAATAAATCACTCGACAAACTCCTTCAATAGGGGTGGAAGGGTCACCTCTCACTGCCTAAGTGAGCTTTGAGTGACAAGTGATGCCTCATACAGTATACATGAAATAAAACCCAATGGGATCCTAGATCCATGTATTAAAACATAATATGAAACAAGCTTGAAATGATATGAAGCAGATAAGCCTACCTGCACTTTTTGAAGTCTTCCGCTTTGCTCGCAAGCAAATTGTCCTCGACTTGATGGACTAAAGAAGAAATGTAAAGAAAAATGTACCAATAAAATTTATTTCTTTGCTTGGTGTTTAAGAGGTGGATACTACCAGCCTATAAAGTGAGCTCTTGAAAATCTACGTCAATGACTACAGCTACCTTAAATGTACTAGGTAAGATCATCCTCAGTTAAAAAATATAGGAGGATTATTCACTCAAACAATAAGGTAAGTTCAAGACTGGGATAGGCAATAAAAACTGACTTTGACAGATATATCATATTCTGAGTTTATTTATTTATTTATTTATTTGATAAATAAATTACGGTGTTTTACGCCGTACTCAAGAATATTTCACTTATATGATGGCGGCCAGCATTATGGTGGTAGGAAACCGGGCAGAGCCTGCGGGAAACAATCAACCATCCACAGGTTGCTGTCAGACCTGCCCACCTACCACCGGAGAGGAAGCCAGCATGAGCTGGACTTGAACTCACAGCGACTCCTGGGTCATTACACACTAATCACACCAATTAACACACCAATCTACATTCATAATTCATAAATTGTTATACCTGGTAGTTAATAAACCGTTGTTTTGATTCCTTATTTTCTGTCACTGTCAGCAGGTTATTTTAAGCTTTCGCGTTGACAGACAGATGTGTACTCAATCTAGCAACTACTTTAAAATTACATCTTTTATCTGTGTTAGCCTGCCAGAGCTTTCACCTCTATCGCTGATATCTGCGTGAGCTCATGAGACCCAAATGGGCTTATTGTTCTGCTGCTAGCACTCAGTTTTCAAAAACATTATGACAAGAAAAAAGGAATCAAGTGTCACTGGTCCAATGAGACAATCCATCAGTCAGTGATATATAACTCTAGTGAGGATGATCTCAAAGACCAAAAAGTAACACAATTCACAAACATTTATATAAGTCAGCGGTATTATGTAAGAATCAAGAACTATTTCAACGAGATATACATGTAGCTACTGTTCAACTATAGTTTTGCAGGACTGCCTCTTCACATTTGGTATGGTGTAAATGAAGAGGGCATGTCAGCGTCACTAGGCCCCTACACTGCCACGGCGCAGAGTCGTGTATTCAGTTGTACTTGTGTTTAGTGTGCCTTGACATAGTGACAGCTACAGCAATACAACAACAGTGGTTACATCTGGCGAAACTGTTCAAAACACAACAACATGTCGGTTGTATGTTTGCAGTAAATGAAGATGTAAAAGCAGGATTCATTGGCAGTAAAAAAAAAAATATATAAAATGCGTGTCTCGTGAGAAAGCGCTTATTCGAATCACAAAGTCATCGATGACTGCACCCAGGAAATGAAAAGTTACAAGAGTCGCTCGGCCACGGGGACCTTCTCGGGAGAGTTTTTGAAGAGTTGAAACTTGGATTGAACTTTTAACTACCATCACCGGGACCGATCACACATATACATACCTAATCCAGGCGTTCAAATTCCTAGTCTCTAAATTGGCATCGTCGACAACCTGTAGTCCACCAAAACATGTGGCTTTTGTTAACCCACTTGCCCCAAAACAATCACCCAGTTATGCGCGAAATTCAACATGGCTGAACTATGCCCCCTATACCATTGAAAACCGGCTAAGTTTGTGTTTAAAGAGTTATCTGCCCTTTGACTCCATGTCTAAATGTCAAACGCCCTATGGGACGAGCGAAATAACTACCCCCTCCCCTTCCCTACGCTCCTCTCCACAAAAGTTATGGTTTCAGTTCATTAATTTTTTTACCTCGAAATATCACCTAATGCCATTTCCCTCATTTGCTAAATGTAAGGTGAAGTTGGGCTTGAAACGACAACACTACGAGAAAAACTTATAAAAAATAAAAAAAGAAACATAATTTCAACAATGCGCCCACCACTTGGTCCTGTATATATCTGAACCGATATCAAAAGGTATACTATGTGTGCGTGTAGTCCTGCGGTTGCAAGTATGTAGCTTCAAGAACGTCTATTACACGATACTACCACGCTGTTAAAGTAAATCAATATAACAAAGTAAGATATGACAAATCAATATCTTCACACACCTAGATGTATATATATATATATATATATATATATATATATATATATATATATATATATATATATATATATATATATATATATATATATATATATATATATACACCAGTAGATGTATGGGGCCTATATGTAATGTAAATATATATAAAAATCCACAAAAACGAACATACACAGGTGTGACAGCTTTTGAAGATAAGATAAGTCTTGCTTACCTCGTGGATATGGCCGATGATGTCAGTATGTGGCATCTTATCCACTGATTTTCCGTTAATCCGCACAATTTCATCCACCGTAGACTCCAGATTTCCCTCTTTTGGAGCAGGCGAGCCTGTATACAGGTATAAGATTTTTGTCAATGGACTGTTGTCATCACAATACATGTAGACAACCATTGTAAACAGATGTTATCACCAGTACCTTACTAACATACATGTAGTAATTTAACACATTCACAACGGTATTTTTTCTTACTTAATTTATTGATTTTAATTGTTATTCTTTTTAACATTTTATTTCAGTAATGTAATGGTTTCCAGTACTTGTTCACGGGCTGGTAAATTTTAGTAGTTGTTACAATGTTAGATATGTTATCAATCATTTCGTATTTTGATCATTTTTCCCTCCCTCGGGAATTTAAGAAAATATATAGATTTATATATCGTAATGGTCTATAACGGAAAGGAAAGTGCCTAGCGACGGTATCACTCCACAGCTGGAATGCTGATGGACCAAAAGAATGATGCCTTGCTGAGTATCAAAATCCAATATGGTTGCACGAAAACAAACCTCTGTTATGTTCTCGGTAATGCAGCCTAGCCTAATAAATTAGATGTTTGTACGATAAAGCGTCTATTTCATTAGGCTATCGGCAATGCAAGAAATTCTGTACAGATGTACAACTGCTGTCTCACATATACCATTATTCCGCTAATTGACTCGTTCATTGCTTCAGTGAGTGATATGAAAAGATTAAACGTTTTAGGTATCTAATATGCTGCGCAGCCTGTACTCTTCGCCTGTATTTACCGTTTACACCTCTAATCATAACACGTAGGCTACATGTAGTGATTGCTGCCCACCAGAACTGGCTTCCCTGACGGAATAGACTGATATATGGTGTGACACACTGGCAGCGCAAATCAAGCGGGGAGACAGTATGGGGGTGAAGCCAGTCAAAGACTGAGATAGTCCTCCCGCTTGACCTCACAGACAATCTGACAAATGATTCCGTTATAGGGCATCGCTTATACCCCTTCCCCGTGTATGGGATACAGCGGGTGGGCTGAGATATGTACGTACATCGGTATTACACTCGTAGAAGATGTGAAGAGCGGAGAGACAGCGTGAATAGCACGTTGGATGAACGCCGATGACTGGTTTAAAGCAAAAGTAAGATACATATACGTTATATCCTAAAGAAAGACTATGCCTGCAGTTTTCTTTAACAAAAAACAGAGCCACGAGAAGATACAGAATCTTCCCTCAGCGGAGCCACTGCATCATGACGTCTTTACCTGCTTGTAGTGTGCATTATGGGCTTAAAAAAGGGTAGACGTGTTTACATGGTAGTGAAAGGAGTATTAGTATGCTGTCCAAGCTCACAGCATGCATGGTTTGCCACGTATAAACAAGAGAGCAATGGTCAAAAAGTGGAATTCTGGAACTGGACGTGCCACTTGAATAGATGGGGCGCAACCCAAACAACAAATGTACACCGTCACACTGCCTCTGTCATGTTTCACTGAAATCAAATCCAAACTGTAGGAGGAGACGCATTGGTAAGGTAGTGAAGACGGACAGACGGACAGACAGACAACCTGATCACCATATCTTCCCGCATTACATGCCAGGGAGTGGGTTGGTGGTGGTGGGGGGGGGGGGGGGGATATAGGTACGAAGTCTTTTAACATTGCTGAAGTTTGAAAGAGGTGACGAAACACAGCAAATATACGCCATGAACACATAACTATACGTCCCAGGATTACAGGCATTAGGAATGTAGTAATAAAGGTGCCAGGATGACAGGTAACCTTGATGTAGTCATAAAGGTGCCAGGATGACAGGTAACCTTGATGTAGTCATAAAGGTTCCAATATGAGAGGTAACCTGGATGAAGTCATAATGGCTCCAGGATGACAGGTAATCGGGATGTATTTATAAAGGTGTCAGGATGACAGGTAATCGGGATGTATTTATAAAGGTGTCAGGATGACAGGTAATCGGGATGTATTTATAAAGGTGCCAAGACGACGGGTAATTGGGATGTATTTATAAAGGTGCCAGGATGACAGTTATTCGGGATTGAGTTATAAGAGTGCCAGGGTGACAGGTAATTGGGATGTAATAATAAAGGTGCCAGGATGACAGGTAACCTGGATGTAGTGATAAGGCACCAGGATGACAGGTAATCGGCATGTATTTAAAAAGGTGCCAGAATGACAAATAATCGAGATGTAGTTAAAAAGGTGCAAGTATGACAGTATGCGAGTAGGTCATCGGTATGTAATTATAAGGGTGCCAAAACGTATGTATGTATGTATGTATGTATGTATGTATGTATGTACACTTTGGCCATGCCACCAAAGTGCTGCCGCCACTGAAGCATCGTGCCGTAGACACCAGACATGACACCCCACCCAGACACATTATTCTGACCCCTGCCTTTGGTGTGACAAGTGGTCACAATGATTATGTGGAGTTACCTCCCCTTTTTAGCTCCCCGCCAGTGGAAGATAGAGACGCTGATGCGGCGTAGTTCCGCGCTGCAGCGCTGTTTGAAACTCTAACCAGCATTATTCTGCCTGCCTTTGATGTTTTGATCAGTAGTGCATGATGAGCAGTGAGACATCCATGAGGTACCCACCCCTGGTCACTTTTTCCATGTTTCACTATCACTGAATAAACCTGAGCATGTACAGCAGCCATGATGATGTCTGTGTTACTTGGTGACACTTCCTCCACCATTGAACTTGACCGCTCACATTGGTATGACCCGACGACCGTGACTGAGATACAAATTATATGTGAGCCAGCAAGATCTCTCAGATGTTAGTGATGGTTTTACTCAGAAATGGTTAATATTGACTTCGGCCATAATAAAAACTCCATGCGTGTACGTGTATATTGGTTTTTTATAATGCGCTAAGTCATAATCTCTACGTACACCTTTATAATTTATTGCACAAGACAATAAAGTTCACCCTCCACGCAGCTTTCTCTTTCCTGTCCTGCAAGTTCGAGAATCGTCGGTTCTAAAATGCGATTTGATTACGGGTGGAGCCTCACCACTGGACTCGGGGTTGATCCCGGTGCTTGATCTAAACATTACGCCACTGGAGAGGTGAGCCATGATGACCGTGATTGAGATACAAATTATATGTGAGCCAGAAAGATATCAGAAATTGTGATACCAATTGTATGTGAGGCATGATGAAGTCAGGGATTGGGATGCCAATTATATGAGCCATGGTGACCGTGATTAGGATACCAACTGTATGTGAGCCAGAGAGATGTTTGAAATTGCGATACCAATTGTATGTCAGCGATGATGAAGTCAGGAAATGGGATACCAATTATATGTGTGCAAGGAAATGTCAGGAATTGGGATACCAATTACATCTGAGCCAGGCAGATGTAAGGAATTGGGATACCAATTACATTTGAGCCAAGCAGATGTCAGGAATTGAGATACCAATTACATTTGAACCAGGCAGATGTCAGGAATCGGGATACCAGTCATACCTGAGCCAGGCAGATGTCAGGAATTGGGATACAAATTACATTTGAGCCAGGCAGATGTCAGGAATCGGGATACCAGTCATACCTGAGCCAGGCAGATGTCAGGAATCGGGATACCAGTTATATCTGAGCCAAGCAGATGTCAGGAAATGGGATAATAATTACATTTGAGCCAGGCAGATGTCAGGAATTGGGATACCAATTACATTTGAGCCAGGCAGATGTCAGGAATTGAGATACCAATTACATTTGAGCCAGGCAGATGTCAGGAATTGGGATACCAATTACATTTGAGCCAGGCAGATGTCAGGAATCGGGATACCAGTTATATCTGAGCCAAGCAGATGTCAGGAATTGGGATACGAATTACATTTGAGCCAGGCAGATATTAGGAATTGGGATAAGAATGACATTTGCGCCGGGCAGATGTCAGGAACTGGGATACCACTTATACCTGAGCCAGGTAGATGTCAGGAATTGGAATACCAGTTATATCTGAGCCAGGTAGATGTCTCGAAATCGGGGTGTACCAATTATATGTGGGCCATTGTATATGGGGCAGAGATCGGGATCGGGAAATCAGATACAAACTACATATACGAGACAGGGTGGTGTCAGCGATTGAGATAGCGTTCCTAACCACACACTGGAAAGTCTCTCAGATGTTAGTGATGGTTTTACTCAGAAGTGGTTAATACTGACTTCGGCCATAAAAAAAACTCCATGCGTGTACGTGTATATTGTTTTTTTATAATGCGCTAAGTCATAATCGCTACGTACACCTTTATAATTTATTGCACAAGACAATAAAGCTCACCCTCCACGCAGCTTTCTCTTTCCTGTCCTGCAAGTTCGAGAATCGTCGGTTCTAAAATGCGATCTGATTACGGGTGGAGCCTCACCACTGGAAATTTTCATAATATAAGACACCGAACATAAAAGGCATGTAGATAGGTTCTAAATTCGGGTTGCGTGTGTAAATCAGGTAACAAGAAGATGAAATTTCTTTACTTCCGGCAGCACGTTTAATAGAACTTTTGGTGATTATTTTCTTTTACTTGCGCAGGAACTAGTTCCACTCTCCCAGTTACCCCCCTCTGTGAGATGTGTTTATTCCTATCTTCATGCTTACTCAGGGGCTTATAGAGATATCATAGGGTAATCAAAATGTCTGGTACCCATTCTACCAAGCTATGTGAGCGATATAAGATCATCAGTGATCAGTTCGTAAACTGTACGAGCACACATGTATATATTCTAGGCACGCAGGCTCTGACAAGATTACCAGTGAGTCATTACGTTAGTGGGTGTTGAAATGGCTTGGTGGTTATAATGCCGTTTGTGCCAGACTTACCAAACACTTTAGTTTTGTTGTCCTCCGTCTGGGCTAGAAGTATCAGGTAACCTCTTAACTCCTCCATGATGAAGGCGAGACTCGGTAGCTTCTAGATCTGCAAGCAGGCAAAGGAACATATTTTGATATTATTTTGATGTATTTATTTGATTGCTGTTTACTATAACAAAAGACTTGCAACAAATAGAGTAAAAGCAGAGTGTGATAAGTGGCAAATGATCACACATTATCGGAGAAATACCGATGTAGTCATTTTACTTCATTAGGGTTTATTCTAAATGGTCATGTATCATGTGCAGTAAACAGAAGTACGTTACTCGCCCAGCAATTCCGTGGCTTAAGCAAAAATGCAATGATGTGAATTGCAAGTTTTTAGACGTTAATAGATTATAGAATTACTCAAAATGTCGTGTTGTCATATTAAGCATATAATAACATTAAATCAATGCGAAGCCATACACAACAATTTTTCACTTATACGATTGCAGTCAGTTTTATAAGTAGAGAAAACTTGAGTGCTCATGTTAAAAAAAACCGACCTTTGGGAAGTTACGGACAGACTTTCCCACATGTGACATACGTATAAGCACGCCATAGCTTTTGGAAGACAAGTGCGTAGTCATCAACTTTTTATTGCTATGAGTGTAGTTTTCCACCGTGCTTAAGAATATTATGACGGAGGCGTGCATCGATGGGGGAAACGGTACAGAATAACGCACCTCTCCAAGTACATGACAAGCACACTGACGAAAGGTGGTAGCGAACCATCTAGAGTTGGAATTGAATATGCGACCGTATTGTTCAAGGGCAAATGGTCGGAACTGAAGCAGGCAGAAAAAACTGGCTAACGACGGCCCTTGAATGGACGTTATACTCAGTCTTTCTAAAGTAATTCAATTCTGATACCGGTCTGGTGCTAGAAATGCTGAACATGAATTGAGCAGGTGACCATGTAATATTAAAGTACAAATGTAGATATGTATACCACTGCTTTGCTGGTGCATGAATAGGAATGCAGATATGTATACCACTGCTTTGCTGGCACATGAATGGGAATGCAGATATGTATACTACTGCTTTGCTGGCAAATGAATAGGAATGCAGATATGTATACCCCTGCATTCCTGGCACAAGAGTAAGAATGCAGATATATATTCCATTGCTTTGCTTGCACATGAATACCAATGGAGACATGTACACCACTGCTTTGCTGGCAAATGAATAAGAGTAGAGATATGCATACCACTGCACTGCTAGCACATGAATAGGAATGCAGATATGTATACCACTGCATTGCTGACACATGAATAAGAATGCAGATATGTATACCACTGCACTGCTAGCACATGAATAGGAATGCAGATATGTATACCACTGCTTTGCTGACACATGAATAAGAATGCAGATATGCATACCACTGCACTGCTAGCACATGAATAGGAATGCAGATATGTATACCACTGCTTTGCTGACACATGAATGGGAATGTAGATATGTATACCACTGCTTTGCTGGCTCGTGAATAGGAATGCAGATATGTATACCACTGCACTGCCGGCACATGAATAGGAATGCAGATATGTATACCACTGCATTGCTGGCACATGAATGGGAATGCAGATATGTGTACCACTGCTTTGCTGGCACATGAATAAGAATGCAGATATGTATACCATTGCTTTGCTGACACATGAATGGGAATGTAGATATGTATACCACTGCTTTGCTGAAACATGAATGGGAATGCAGATATGTATACCACTGCTTTACTGGCAAATGAATAAGAATGCAGATAAGTATACCATTGCTTTGCTGACAAATGAATGGGAATGTAGATATGTGTACCTCTGGGTTGCAGATATGTATACCACTGCTTTGCTAGCACATGAATAGGGTTGCAGATATGTATACCACTGCTTTGCTAGCACATGAATAGGGTTGCAGATATGTATACCACTGCTTTGCTAGCACATGAATAGGGATGTAAACATCAATTATTATACATGTACACTTTCTATACATTTGCCACTACCCTGCTGGCACTTATAGGTGCATTTGAGCATGTAACACTGATATAGCATAGGCTGTATAGGCTGATAGGTATGCAGATATTACCACTTCGCTGGAAGATACATATAGGTATATACTACCTTGAAAAATAGTACATTTTAAGAAAGAAAACATTTAGATTTTCAGATAGCCAATGTTAAACTTCTTAGATGATCAGAATTCCAGGTAGATCACACTGAATGCATGATTGTGGTCAAATGGCATTTGGCCAAGCAAATGAAATACCTGCTGCAGATCAATAATTCAAGCCTGACTAAATCCGTTCCCATAAAACTTGATATTTAATTCCATATAATGACCTATATAAAAGAATTGCAGTCAGACACACGCAGTCGAGAACAATTTATGAGGCCATCAATTTGTTTAAACTGCTTTCATAATGGACTGCTGAAATAATAGTCCGCCGTAACAAGGTGGGTGCAGTCCTAGCATACGCATCCCTATTTTCTGTCTGAGTAATGAGGTCAAAAACCGCTTCACTGGAAGAATTAATCCACACATTGGGTTCTCTCTTAAGTGTCGCCGTCGGTCTTATCCCTGGGGCCTGGTCGATTTACATGTGACTTTGGTGAAGCTATTTATTATGTGTGAAGACAGCACAATGTTCTGAAAAATTCTAGACTAATAACGTCCGATGAATTGGTTTTAACATCATTGCATTTTTTACCTGATATATAAGTATATCATTGACAAGCATACATGTGGCCTTATGCATTTAGAGGTTAGAGCAAGGAAACATCGGCCCGTTATCAGCAGAATGTGACTGGGTGGAGTTTCACGTCTGATACTTTAGTGGCAGCAGCACTTTGGCGCATGGACTTGCCCTGCCATAAGAAGACAAAATATATGTACACACACCTAATGTCTCTCGTCGTCATATGACTGAACATTTTACGTAAGACGTTAAAATCCAAATACGTACATACATACAAGCATGCATCCGTACATATTTTCATGTAGGCGTACAATTATATTTGCACCAGAAAATATCCACTGAAATAGTTATGCCTCGACACCACATCGTCCACCATACGAGGCATACACCTCTGTTGTTTTTGATAGCAAGAGAACATTACTTACACGATGGTAACCTGTAAAACTTTCTTGGACGTTTTGAGTATTGCATTCAACAATAAATAAATAAATAAATACACAAAATTTAAAACAGTAAACATACACTGAAAACTGTCTTGATGAAAGGATCTTTAGTATGATGGCATGTGTACCTTACTAGATGAATGAACAAATAAAAATATGTAGATCAATGATTATTATTGATAAGCAACCATCCTGCATTTGTACATTGCTTTCAGCGCCCCAAACAGACAATATTCTTAATGAGTATGGGGTTTACCCATCATAAACTTGACAAATTTTAAAAAAAATGCAAAAACCTGTTTATTCTCACTTTAGCATTATTAAAATATGCAAAGGTTTTAATTATGGCAGTATTATGGTAATTATCTTCAGTTTATGAAGATACTAGATTTGGTGTATAACTGGACTATAGTGCTGTTCATCAATGTATCACTTTTGTTTCATTGCGTTCTATAGTTGTTGCTAAAGGTTTAACCATTTAACCATTGGCACGCGCACGCCCAATTTTATCCAGCTGTGGTCAGTTTGCCTACAATACTTCACGCCAGTTTGGCTCGTTCTTGAATAGCGTGTTAGTTTCATCGCGATGTTGTCGATCTCAGTGACACGATCAATTGTTGCTCTCGGGCTACTACCAAATATCGCCATCTTAAAGCTATCCACATGTGTTATTTGATTAGGACTTGACCGGTTTCATTATCCGATGCCATTCAAAGGTTTCTCGGGGATATGTTCTATCATTAGATAGAACCCGCAAACGAATCCGGCACTCTCTTAACCGACGTAGTTTCTCTTCAGTCATACAGATGTACAGTATAGGAGACAATAGTTGTAGGAATTCAAAACTTTGATATGAAAGATTGTCAAATAAAAAAGACATAGGCATACTGATGATTAAGCTGACGTAAACGTGAGACAAAGCTAGTTTTGGGGACAGGCAATGGAAATCAGTGTAAATTTAAGACACCATCTTCGTTCTCTTCTCTATGTAGAGAATATACAAAGAACAGAAACAATAATAAACTATCAAAACAGTATCATGGCATGCAGTTGCCGCGAGACGACGTGCCGGGTCAAGATGGATGACTTTCTAGTTTACATGAGTACAAACCAATGTTTGGACATTGAGACATTCAGCAGCGAAAAACCATAACAAGGCACATACAAGATTGGCGAGTCTAAAGTGAAAATAACATGTGCTTTGGATGTTGTTAAGTCTAATTACAAAGACTGTCCAAGTATATTTATGAAAAGAATCATCGGCTATGGCACTGAGTTCCATGTATTTATTTATATTACACCTGTCTTACAGGCTGGGATTTGACACTGAGGGGTATAAGTCACTCCAGATGTATGAGGAAATTGAACGTAGTGGGAATGAGGCATTGAACATACACAGAACAAGTGTGGAAGGATTCTAGAACTCTAAAGCCTGTCTAGAAGATTTCAGTAACCCAAGACAAAATTGGCTGACAATACAAACTAACGAGCGTAGATGACAGTGGCTCTGGTGAATTACAACACAATACAATGTCGAAAATTGGTGCATATAAGGATGTGACATACAGTTATTTTCATAAAAGATTATATTAAATGTATTGATTACTAAGTGCTTTATCCACCTGTTATGATTTCATAGACATTAGTGAAACTAGTTAACATTGGTAAATCTGGTTGTGTGCAGATGCACCGACATCGGCTAACCCAAAAACATTTTGAATAAAATATAACTTTCTGTACGGAGTCGATGAATCTTGCAAAAGGAGGTTACACATTACAGTTTAACCACATATACAGAAAATAGCCACTCTGGAATCTATTGGTGTTGGGACATTATACATTATCGAATCTGCCTTGACAGCGAATTTTACAAACAATAACTTACACCTGATGGGTATTAAAGGTGGGTAAAATTGGATATTTTACACTGTGCCTTTTCACAGCAATTTCTAGGTGTATGAAAAGGACCATTAATCAGACGTTTGATGAATCAGTGATGACTAGAATGGGGCTGTATCTTCAGGCTGTTAGGTAATTACAATTTCTCAAAATATTAAGATAAGGTGTCATTTTACTATAAGCCTGATCACGGCATAAGTTTAGGCTGGCCATACGACCGCTTTGAAGAGCAACCTGAGCAAGATGATTGAATCGTTTGAGAATGAGCAATTTGGCATTAGAATTTCTGGCCTGCTTGGAATGGAAAATTCACGAGACTGTCAGCAAAATGAGAATACACCTCTACTAGAACATTGGGCAGAGTAGAACTTTTCTCAAAGGGGCATCCCTGAGTCAGTATAGATCGTCATGTATAGCGGGCCGTTAATTGGGCATTCCCTTAATAGGCTTTATTGAAGTCTATGGCACCAGACATAAATGATTCGAATGGACAAGACGGGTACAGCTTACCCAGGCCTATGAAAGAAAAATTTCCATTAACAAATCTAATTAAGCTATCAGCATCCCTAGTGGGAAGTATGCCGTACTTATTATACCTGCTCTCTATCTCGTCTCCAAGAATTCCGAACAGCGCTTGATGAAGGAGCTGAAATCGCGTTCACTTAACTGCTCCAGAACATCAAACCTTTCTCGTAAACACCGCAGGTCTGTTGAGAAGAGCAATCTAATAGCTGTGCAGCAGGTTCAAACAATCTTTCAAATGCAGTAAACCTGGGGCCATTCAGCCCACTGGGACAGGAGATCTCACCAAGCGTACATTTTTAAATTGCCGCAACAGGGGCCTGGGCTGGCATTTCTTCCTTGACAAGACGGCATTTCCGTTAGCGACAAGACGCTGGGGCTTTTCGCGGAGCAAACCGCGTTCGTCTTAAGATCAGCCTGTAAAATTAGCCTTGTCAGCAGAGGAACGTTCAATAGAAACTCAGCTTTTCTACCAATCGTCCTAACCATCATCAGATCAACAGAACTGCAATGGCATTCCTTTTTCAAAAGAGCAGACATGCGTTATCGGGTTTACTGTGGGATGACAAGTCCTTATCAAGAGACATTAAATATTGAACAACTCATCTATAGAGTGGACCCATGTAATGAAATGGCTTTTCTTTTCATAAAAAAATAAGCCATCAAAAAACATTCCCGTAGATGAAAGATTTTGTCGTCATTATAAAATTTGAAATCATCTAAAGAAACTCAATGGTTGTCTCTGCAGGAAAAAACACAAAATGTGCCAACATCAATCAAATATATCTTAGAGGATCAATTCAGTTGTTCTTTTGTAGGGATTTTGATTTCACGGTATTTTCAATTACATGTTAATTACTCACGGTGTAGTTACCTCAGGTTTATCCAATGCCAGGGTTACCATCCATAAGCTGACAACGGCACACGGCTGTAGTACTGATTAACTTGTATTCCCGATTCCGTACTGCTATAGCAAGGTACCTGTACAACACGTCTGGTACAATACAGCACTCGGTACCCTGATACACTAACACACTTGTAGACAGCTTGCACCTAAGGCTAGTGTAAAAACCTCACTTGTTCTGTTAAGGAAATAGAGACTATTTCACCTAAGTATCATCCACGCCGCGTTCACCAAGGGTTACAGCTGTTTGCGTTATGTCATAAGTTACTCCAGTGATTCCTAAACGGAAATCAGCGAGCGGATGCCATCTGTGGCTGAAGGCGGTTCGCAGCTATCACTGTTCAATCGCTTGTACTCGGATCATTCCCACCCTGATAGGCGGCTACCGGTCGTAGATCGTGATGTCAGAAGCCGGTATGGAATACTCACCAACTACACACGGCGAAGTCTCGGCCGCACTGTGACATCAAAGTGAGCAGAGGATCTCATTTCTTATCCTTAGATACAAGGTGGCGCCATCAGGTTACTTTGCTATTATACCAGTGCGCCTCCGTGCAAACCAGAGGCAAATCACGTGCATGATAGACCATTTTTCGCAGAGTATTCATTCCGTCCTGATTGCCCCCTTTAGAGCGGCTACCTGTCTTATTGTCTAAGTGTCCGCGCTAATTGACACGGGATCGCGCTGTGTCCAAATCGTTGTTCCATTCCCCTTGAGAGCCATTCCGTCCAAGAAGGCTCAAATTACCCAGATTAACTCCCCAAGACAATTCAGTCCTCCTCTCTGCTAAATTTTATGCGTTTTATCAGAGCTGATCTTTATGATGCCTTTTTACAGCAATTTCCACTGATAAATGAACCAATAAGATTCTGCCTTTTCGCGACTTGCGTTTTAATCAAGATCGTTTGATATAGGTTAGCGAGTTATGAAGATTCTCAGAGTTCCATAACGAGGCCGTTCTTCCGTTTTTCAATAGCATATGTTTTTATTTGGTTTCAAAGTGACCATGGGAAGAAATATCTGAACCATTCAGAACAACTGATGGGTCCTTCGTGGGCAACATTCAGAAAAATACCCATATTAAATGTGAGTGTGCTGAGGTCAGCGTGACCTTGTGTGAGCCAGTCATTTCAACAACTGATTATACGTACTGACTGCAATATTTTATGACTGAACGAAATCACATATACATATTCCCAAGACAGTCTGGCAAATGTCTCACCTGGGACCATATATAGAGCTCATTGGCATGATCAAAACATCGCGGTTGCGAATCTCGATTTTTAGGAAGAGTTAAAACCTGATCGATCCAATGTTACGACCACATTCGCCGGAATTTTAGCTACAATCAAGGCATTCTGAGCCATCAATTGTGCTGGATTTTGTGAGCAATTTTTTTTTTCTGATGGATGTGCCGATAGCGTTCTTGTCTGGTCATCACCCATCCAGTTGCGTGTCTTTACTTGCTCTCTAAAAACCATCATAGGTCCAGAATTCATCAGAATGTGAGAAATGCTGAACTGAAAGGCAATGTAATGATTAGTTTAAAATCCATTTGATCTGTTCCGTCAATGTTTATGGGTACAGTCCAAGTTACATCTATGCCTACTCAGGCCACAGATTCCCCAGATTTATATTTTTGAACTGAGAGTATCAGATCTCAAATAATGTTATGGGATATATGTGGTGCCGCATGTAGCGTGCATATACTGCAGTGTGTAAACAAACTAAGTGTTTACGCTGGAAAAATTTTGTTTGACTAACCCTCCGGGATACACTGAAAGCGTTTGGACAATAGCTATACGTGTGCTTTATACGACATCCGATCCTAAGCTATATATACGTGCGCTTCAAAAATTTCAAAATCTGTTCCTTCAATGTTTATGGGTACAGTCCAAGTTACATCTATGCCTACTCAGGCCACAGATTCCCCAGTTTTATATCTATGAAATGAGAGTTTCAGATCACAAATAATGTTATGGGATATATGTGGCGCAGCATGTAGCGTGCATATACTGCAGTGTGTAAACAAACTAAGTGTTACTTATAAAGTTATCTTCATTAAGTGACGTGGTCATTACACTGAGAACAAAACATTCCCAGCTTTAAATGAACTTATCAAATGGCTTTCCCCACAATATATTTGTATCGATCTAGGTGTTTATTTTTGTGGGTAAATGCATGTAAATTTACAATCCCAGCTGATCGGCTGGACAATAATGACATGCGCTATGTCTTCTGATAACATTCCATTAATCTGTTAATTTTAACAGAAAGTTTGTTTTTTAGTGTTACGCATTTCTCCATACAAATAACTTAGATAACAAGGGCTTTACTGGCAGCAAGAATGCCCAATGTTCTGCAGATAGTCAGCCATGCATGCTCAAAGATAAGAAACCTGATGCTGGAGATTACTGGTTTTGAATTCCAAAATTTGCCTGTCTCATGTGAATACACTATCAGCCTGATAAACTTTAGTGAGACCATACCACCGAGCGAGAACAATTGCATGGTTGATAACGGTAGTGTGTATCAGAAAACTGGGATGGATAGAGAGAGGGGCACTGACTGATGATCAGAACACAGACACGGTGCGCGTGGGTTACGCTGGAAAATTTTTGTTTGACTAACCCTCCGGGATACATTGAAAGCGTTTGGACAATAGCTATACGTGTGCTTTATACGACATCCGATCCTAAGCTATATATACGTGCGCTTCAAAATTTATGACTTGATTGCAGGGTTTCTTCTTCCGCAAATATAAATGAAGATTTGTTGACCGACGTATTTCATAAATAAAATATGAGCATGCAGAATGAGTGCCAAGCATCGGGTTTTGTCATCAGATGAGTATTTCTACTTGATGTTTTGATGAAAATATCATGTAATGGTCTGCCAGAGCACGTACTGTACACACACTGTTCAATTAAGACTTACAACTATAGATAGAGAATCATACAACATTCGGTATTATTGCTGATTTACAATTAAACATAGTGACATTGTTAAATAAGGTTACAGTTTTGTAAATGACATCCATAATTATACAAAATTAATGTTGAGGTTGCGTAAACAATTTAGAACAAATTTACCTTTGAGTGAATTGACGAGAACAGAAATTATATTCATTATACTTCCCAACAACCTAAGCAAATCTTAGCAAACACAGTTGTAGTATATACTTTTCAACTAGCGTCTGTGGATTTTGTGTTTTGTGCTCAAAAAGGGCGTATTTACAAACTAATTACTTTGTTTTCCCGAATAACAAAAAATGAATATAGCAAATTCACCTTTAATTACGAACGACTGATTGCCAGAAACGAATGTTTATGGTATTATGGTTTCTACCATACTCATCCATTGTATTCGTCACGTTCAACCAAGTTTTGATCCCACTAAACCATATATCTATCACGTGAAACCATGATATTTACCATGCTTAACCATGGGATTTACATATTCAAATGTTTGTTCAGCACATCCAATCCAAATACAATGATGTACACTCAAAAAAAAAATCATTTCTTAATTTCCACAGATGGTCTGTTGTCTGAGTGATGCTAGAATGTACTCTGTTATTATAACGCAACATTCTGCCATATTCAACATAATAGTCTGTTAATCTAATTAACTTACATTTTAGGTGTATAGTGTAATATTACGTAAATATACCCTTAACCTAAAGCACATCCAGTAAATAAACCTGTATTTCTTGGTCAGTTCCTTGACTAATTGTTTTTTCATTAGTCTCATCGCTTGAATGAAGGCCTGATTAACTACCTGGATGAAGAACTGATTCCGTGCGGTTTGAATGCAGTAAAGATGCATTGCTTGGATTTTTCTTAAAGGTATTCATTTATGTTATGATGGGATGGGAGAATATCATCGTGTCCATATGAAAATATTTCGATTCACTTCCTGTGTGCCTGCGGACATTTCTGCCTGAGACACTGAGGTTAATCATCTCACCGTCTGCTGCACACAAATTCTAAAGGTTACCAATCGGAACTTCGGGCCCCATAACAATGGAGTACATAACAATGGGGTACCTCTCCGTGTTCAGAGGTGATTCGCACCCAAACTGGAAAGAGCATTCAGCCCTTGTAATACGGACAATGACATGGTGGCCCTCGTCTTAAAGATTACCTAAACACGAACCATCTCAGGAAAATGAAGAGAGCATACCGGGGTCGAGTGATTTGTGTGTTTGGTTTCAATCGCTAGTATCGCGGTGAAGTGGAAAAAGGGGATTTGTAAATTTACTTGCTCGCACTCTTCGTGGAGCGTTTGTGACGAAAAGTGTTTCCGTTTGTGCAGCCTCAAACGAAGACCATACTTAAATGTCACACGTGGAAAAGTTCGTCAGTCACCTGTCGAAGGTCAGTGGTTTACCCCAGGCACTCCTGTTTCCCATACCACTAAAAGTGACCGCCATCGAGCAACTGAAAGCTTCTTGAGTAACAATCAGTCATTGAAATCAGGAGCACAACAATAAAAGCTGAACACGATCGACCTTTACTGGTTTAGAGGGAAAGCGTTGTCCTTGAAGACGGATATATAACACGTGAATGAATGATGAATGTGAACGGCAGACAAACGCTGGATTATTAGTGATGTAATAATCGGTTACCAGAACGCTTGATACCCTCAACCCTTCGTCTCCTTGAAGTCTCGACGGATGGCCACTAGCTCTAGATCTGACCATGCGGTTTCTCGTTTAAGTGGGAATTGGGAAATTCAACGCAGCCGAGTTAAGGGTGATTTGATCGACCGGGGCGTTCCTGTTCATCCTGCCGAATGATGACAGGCCAGGGCTAAGTTCCCCGAAATGGTCACTGTGTTCGGCTTACTACACACGCCGTGCGTGACTGTAAATTGAGTAACTTAGAGCTAAGGCTTCGGAGTGCAAATGTTACCAGTAAATCTTGGCGTGAAATGTATGTTGACCAGATTGATCCTTCTGGACAAGCAACTCTTTCAAAGAACCTAACAACACAATGGTTTATAAATGACATAAGCATCCCATCATTTGTGTGTGTCCATTTTACTTATGACATTGCAAAAAGAGAAAATTTCGTATAATTGTGTTTATTATCGGAACATTCCCAGCTGAATAATAAAATGGATGGAACTTCCTGTCCATTTGATGTGATTTATCGATGGTCGGATGAGCTCACGGAAAAGTATATCAAAACACAGAAGGTAACTTTCTGGAATAATCTTGTAGGCCCATATTATTACACTACACACCTGGTCATACAGGACTTAGACTTTACAGGAAGTATATATAACGTCCTTTTTAAAGGAAAGAGAGGACGCATATACACATAAAAGGTAATTTTTCAGCAGTTGACCATACGTACAGAATTCGATAACAATAGACCCTGAGGGAAGTGGAAAGAAACTCCCATATTACCACTAGAGGAAACAGGGAATGCGCATATATATAGTGTACTGTACACAAAAAGGTAAATTTTTAGAATGTCTTCTCGATAGTGGACAATACACGTACGAACAGAACTAGAGGTAGTTACAGACTGAAGGAAGTGGGAAAACTCCCATGTTACCATTGCGTGAGAACACAGGGGACTCATATACATAGTGTACTGTAGACATTAAAGGTAATTTTCAAGAATGTGCCTGTGTTAGCATCTTTAAGTACTCCACATTTGGCTATATACAGGACAAAGCTGTGGAGGATGTGGACAACTCCCCCTCTCCACTACCCCCCCCCCCCCCCCAAAACCATCCCGCCTCAGTTGTTGGCGCCGTTACGGGAGAATAAGAGACTCATAGAATATAGTGTAACAGAGGTTCTCCCAGATCGATGGCACACGGACAGCAACTCTCCATGCTCCTTCTTATCCCGCTCAATCCCCGCTTTCTTCACACGCTCCACTCCGTATTTCTATCACCACCAAAATCAATTTCAAAGATCTCACTACATTCCACAGAAAAAAGTCTTCCGCCGAGTAAACAAGAAAAAAGCGCAGAAATTCAATAAAAGGGTGTATCGTGTCACAAGGCGGCTCATTGATGGAATCCTTTGCCCGGAACCTGCATGCGTGAGCTGAAGACGGTGGGAAGTGGGTAAAGCTGGTCAGATCTGACCCAAGCCGCAACTGGAAACTTCTTGACGGTATACAAGAGCCACAGTATGAGTTTAATCAAATTTATTTAAAAGAGAATCTAGAATAAAGATTATTTTTATTGCACGTAAAATGTACCTACTTTCTTCTTTCGTTTTGCGATTTTCACTTCACCTGAAAGTTAAGAGTGAAAGTCGTAGGGGACAAACATATATTCGAAATTATATACATCCAGCGAAATTATAAACCTATATTATTAAGAAAATTTACAGTAAACTGGCGCTCATTTTTACAAAACTTCGTGAATCAACTTTTGTTAACTTTTTCTCGTAAATATTCTTATGGTAATATCACCTAGACACTGTCTTTTACGAAAAATGTTACGAGAAATGTGACTTCCGAAATCTTTTTCATGGACTACACGATACGGAAGAATACGTCCCTTATATGACATGGATCAGATTTAAAGCACCCCAATCCCCAACCCCTCCCGCACGGGTCTTTCCCAGAAACCTGATCAAACGTGAGGCGTGAGGACATCGCCGAGTAAGCGATAGTTCGATTTGAACACGCACCTTCAATTGTAACTAAATGGTGTGAATTCATGTACAACAGAAACCCTTGTTCAGCGAGCACCTTACAACACTCAAGTCCTTCTGTACCATACACACAAATATATGATCGAAAGGAATATCATACAACACTGACATATATACTTCAAATCGACTGGAATCGTACACAATGGGCTTCGTGAACACGCTTACGTTGCAATAATTCATTCGTTTAGCGCCACGATAGCAATACAAACGTGAAATCCAATTATCTTACCTTAATCTCAATATTCACAAGTTGCCGTAGAACCACAGTTTCCAGAGAATACCAAACATGGGACAGAATATATGACTTTTATTTGATGCCAGCTATAGATTGCAAATCAGATCTGGCCACTTTTATCACACTTTCCTTAATCAGTTGTCTTCCAACCGCCCACCCCTCAGGTCTTATAAATTTTACTGTCTTTTAGTCGCAATGAGTCCGTATCTCTTTTCCATCAACCATTAGGGTTTCCATTTCCAGTTCTCCATAATTTATTACTGAAGGATGAAATGTCGCCACTCCCCTGGAACAACAATCTCCTCTGATGCTTCGTTATGCTTGATTATAAAGATATCAGTATCTTCATTACGGAACTCTCTTCTTTTATTCACCAACACTCCTATTAAACATTCTTATCTTATGCTTATACAAATAAGACGAAAATGAATGTTTTATAATTGCAAGTATATAGAACCGGGTTTATTTTTCAAAAGCATAACCCATCTAACCTTGTTCTAGAAAATCAAGAGCTCTTCAGTTTCATTTCCAATTGTGGACATTAAACCTGGCGTTACAGAAGCCCTGGGTATGGTACGATCGCATTTCACGAAGAGATCGTTACAGCACTTTCGCAATCAAGGTGAGGGAATGTGGCTGAAGGATAGACGAGTAAACAACTAATACATACGTGTGTACACGTCGCACAGGATTTGTCACTGAAATTTAGTAGCTTATCGATTAGTATATGCCTAGTTACGAGGTCCTGAATTATTGAGTGAAGATCATTCACTCTCATTACAAATCGGGTTCTCCTCATAGATAAAACATATAAACATTTAATGCACATTATACCGCATGGATGATGGCCGTTTAATACCCTGATGACAACCTGGGGACATTGGTTCGCTAAACAGAAGGAAGAGGTATCATGGGAGCTTACCTCTCATCAGGTCATACAAAACATATGGGTTAACGCTGGCAATTCAATCCCCATAAACCCAGCCTGGCAATGAAATAGCTTGCCATAGTAGCTGCTAGCAGCGTTCAGTTTTTCTGCAGCTAAATTTCCCTGAGACAGAGTCGACATTTCTCTTTCTGTCCATTTGCATGCATATTCATCTTTCTGCCTTTTAATGTGCAAGTAGGCTTCGGACATAGTTCTTGTATGTTTCATGAACTAAAAACAAACTGTGACTTAACTTCAAGACCTATCTGATTGTCCCTACAGGCGATTAATAAATGTTGATGTTTTTAATCTCAAGTTCTTCAACGCCCTAACCAAACTGTTTTGTTTTATATTGACAGCTATTATCATTACATGAACTCTTATGATTACATTTAGCAAATTTATTTGAGTTTTAACGACATACTCAAAAATATTTGACGACTACGGCGGTTGTAGGTTTATTGATGAAGAAACCATAACAGTTTGACGTGACGTGACGTGTGATATAGCCTACCCTCGGACGGACCTGTGATGCTGTAGCGGGGACTTGTTGACAATCCACACAGTAATTACTTTTCATTATGTTATGTAGCCTTTAGCAATTACTTAGCTCAGCACCAGTTACTCAGTTTCTCCACATACAAAATTCAGTTCTGCAGTATAAACACACCTTTGGGAATTTATAGGATGGTTTTGTTTGTTAATATTTAGCTCTTTAATGAACAATTCATATATACACAGTATAAGCTTTCGGCTTAATGGGTACCTGTTAAAGACAATAAATGATGTTTAACAAAATAAAAATGCATGTGCTCAATCCATACGTTTAATGAACGGCTCTGTCGCACTATACTGTGTTAAAACCATGGCCTTCTCGCCGTATTGCCCTTTACTTTTCCTTATATCCACGCAACACACTGTACAATGACAGAGGTATATTGCAAGAGTTGACAAGTCATCTGCAGACGCGAAACCCATTTATATGTCAATAGATTTAACTTATTTAAGCTAATGGCTATGTCGTAGAAACCAAGTCAGTAAACATGCTCTGTATTAATGCTGCAGATTGAAAAAGCAGTTGGGCCTTGGAGAGTTCGCTCCACGACGTTTAATCTGACACCTATCTAAGTTAATGGCCACGTTATAGCAGACTGGAGAAAATGAGTTAGTTCCAGGAAACGCCTCTGTCATCAGACCTGTAGTCAAACATGTGTTTAAAAGAGAACATACAGTTCGTTAAATTTATCGTTCTGTGTCTCAGCTAAAGAGGTATATACATGTATGTTGAATAATCATTCCGGGTTCCTTTCATGTTTTCTTGTTATTTTTTTCCGTCTTAATGTTTCTGTTTTAGGTAAGTTCTGTTAGACCACCGCGGTGCCTCCTTTTACCAGTTCTGTTTAAACGTTGTCATATTTATATGGACCAATATCCCGGATGCATGGAGCTAAATATGCCGTCAATGAGAAATATTAGACACAGCATATAGCTGACCAAACAATAAGAATTCTACATTCCTAACGAAACCACCGAACATCTCCCATGTTCCTGGTAAACCCTCTGATTTATGGGAGCTGTAGAACCAGACAGAACGGTATTCAAACACACGATCACAATGGCCAAGGAGCAATCGTGTCCTTGGAAAGCGAATTCCTAGATTCTTTCCTCCTTATTGTTCATGTGTATGTGGTGATAACATGGGGTCAAGGGCGCTCATGGGTCCGTTTGAAGTGTCCGACGTTCGTTGATTCAGAAGACCATTTGTCTTCTACCAATATGGTCGTCAGTAATTTGCAAAAGTTGTTGGGTTACCTCATTCAGTTCAGTTTAATTCCCATAAAATTGTCCGCCATGGTATGAATGGAAATTCCTTAATATAATTAAAGACATACAGAACCCGGTCGTATAGAACTAGACTTTGCCAGAATTGTATATAATATCCATTTTAAAGGGAACAGAGGGCGCAAATACACATAAAAGGTAATTTTCCGACATTTGTTCTCGACAGTTTACAATACGTAAAAATAGCAACAAACTTTGAGGGAAGTGGAAAAAAGACACACTACAGGAGACATGGAACGTATAGACAGTGTACACGTCAACTAACATCGAACACGATCTTAAAAAATACCCATCATAATTTGAAAATGAGAATGGAGGAGATTCAGAGCTTAGACTGTTGTCAGCAAAGTAGTTTATCGAGAAGTCACGTGATGCGCTAACCAGCTCCCACTATTTGTCGTTCTGTACGATTCTACAGGATACATTGCGTATCACATTAATGACAAATAATGGCCAATTTTACATGTTCATCGACAATGCGTGTCTATACGAATAGACGTCATTTGCACACTATAATGGATTAGGAGAAACACTTTTTGTTTCAATTCGCGGACAAGTATCACACGATGGACACGTTATCTGAATATTTGTTATAGCTCGCCCAAGTGTCAGCAGCAAGACACAGAGCATAAATCCTGTTAGGAAAAAGTCAGTGAGTAAATTCAGAAGTAGGAGAAATGGGAAATTGAATGCTGATTCCACTTCCGTAATGGGCTGAGAAGATCAGTGACATCTGATGTCCCCATTGATCAAACCGTCCTAGACGCCCCCTAGCGGACAGAGCTCTACTAGTAACATAAATTCATCAGGGTGAATCTCATTCGGCCAAATCAGCTTCATTTGGCCATTATGAAGTCTGATTGCAAAAAAATAATTTTCTGTAACTGCCAATCTTGGCAAACAGGTTTTTTAACGTGTGTGAGTGTGTGTGTGTGTATACTTGCGTGTGTGTGTTTGGAGAAATAAATATATATATATATATATATATATATATATATATATATATATATATATATATATATATATATATATTTATTTATTTATTTCTCCAAACACACACACGCACGTATATATATATATATATATATATATATATATATATATATATATATATATATATATATATATATATATATATATATATATATATATATATATATTTGTGTGTGTGCAATTTTCTTGAAACATTATATTTGGAAATGTTAAATGACAGTAGTGTTAATCAGGGCGAACATAATTCAGATAAACATCTAGAATGAATGAATGATTATGGCTTATGGACACGTCGGCAATATTTCAATCAGCCATGTCTAGATGTTACAACACTCTATCTCAGCACACACTGCAATATGATACCACATTTTTTTTTGTTTTTGTTTTTTTGATTGATCGCTGCGTGCCTGTGAACACAGAGGTTTTTATTTCAGTGACATTCTGTACGGAAGCCATGCGGCTGACATTGGGGGGATTCCCCTCTTCGTTATAGCGCCAACGGTGGGCCAACACGGAGTATCCAATTCGTGATAAGTCAAGAAGAAAAACTGTTCTAGCAAACACTTTTATGTCAGTAATAGGATGTTCCAAAGTGATTTGAAAGACCTATGCGGGAAACATATGAACGACATTATGGTATTATTGTATATATATGCCGTGATGTGAAAAAGGCAATTATGGAAATGAAATTATCATGCAGATAACTTTAAACACATATGTGATTTAATATAAACTCTTTTCATCGCAAGAGCATAGTCACAGTTACGTGGATGGAGTCCACCAGTTGGATTATTGGGTAAAGATTATGCACTTAACCCAGATATTGGTTCTACTTCATTTCAGACAAATATAATTACTGACGGTAGATTAACTCTGTCGGTGAGATCATCTGGCCCATTGCCTCGATGCCATTCCTTCACATGTAGACCTGCCCTCAGAATACTATGAGAGAGGGAAAGGACGAGCTGCTGCATTCTGGTCAAAAAACCTACATCGAGCACGCTCTTCGCGATGTGGCTGCCACAACCTTCCATTAAAATTTCTATTTTTTCTTTATTTTCCAAGCTATTCAATTTCCTTACCCAGAATGTTTGTCCACAAATGCAAAATCAATGAAAATCTTAAATGACTGTAAGAACGAATTCCTGGATAAAAAGAAGCCTGAATTTAATTAACCGCTGTGCAATCTATCATTTAAAGTTATACCATAAAGGCTGGCCAGCTAAAGTTCTGGCTCTTACATCGATTTATTCACATACGACTGTCAGGTTTCTATCACTTGCAACTCAAATAAAATCTCACTAATAAAATCACTAACAGTTGTACACCTTGGATGACTCAGTTAACAATTCTACGCAGTATTGCTATTTCTTACGGTAGTAGAGAAAAGTAGAGAGCTATGGAGAGCTATTGCTTCGCCACCAAAGCACCAACATCACAGGGGCAGATGGGGTGGGGGGTCGGGGGTGCAGACAGTAGCCTTTGCTTGGCTACTGTCTAACTATGCCAATTATTACAAATGGACAGTCATCTTTATATCGATTTTGTACAGGGTATTCACATGATTCTTTGATGTACAAATTGCTACTGCCGGTGTAGGGAATGAAGAGGGGATCCTTGCTACCCTCATGTTGGGCTCTCCAAAATAAAAAAAAATGACTCTCGCGCGCACAGTGACGGATATCACTCCCCGCACAAGGAGAAGTATCAATATAAGAACCTGGTTTAGAACGGGGATTAGGCTGAGTATAAAAACCAGGCTCAGCATGAGAATTAGGCCCAGTGTGAGGATCAGGCTCAGCATCAGGATCAGACCCAGTATGAGGATCAGGCTGAGTCCGAGGATTAGACTCAGCATGAGGATCAGAATCTGCATTAAGAGCAGGCCCAGTGTGAGGATCAGCCTCAGCATGAGGATCAAGCCGATTGGGCTCAGCATGAGGATCAAGCTCAGCATGAAGATCAGGTCCAACATGAGGATCAGCTTCAGCATGAGGATCAGACTCAGCATGAGGATCAGACTCAGCATGAGTAGCAGGCCCAGTGTGAGGAGCAGGTTGAGTGCGAGGCTTAGGCTCAGCATGAGGATCAGGCACAGTTTGAGGATCTACATGAGGATCAGTGTCAGTATAAGGGTTAGGCCCAGTATCAGCATCAGGTTCAGAATGAGGATCACACTCTCTGAAGGATGAAATATTAGCACGCTTTATAACCTCTTCAAATGTTTGAAAGTCATTCTGACTACAATCTGTTATCATTAAACACCACTGGTTTGTTCAGCAAAAATCCTGTTTTCAGTTCAAAAGCATAACCCTTTTAGCTTAGTTCCAGAATCACAAGATTCAGGGTTAGGAGTAAAATTGTTCCCACTTACGATTTCAGTGGCCCTCTTTTCAACAGAACCTAAATCTGGTGTTACAGAAGACGTGTGTATACCACACATCATGAAGGACTTAGTGACAAATGCTCTTTAACATGACTGTACTGCTATAATTAAGACGTATAACATAGACAGAAAAACCAGAGCAGCGACGGCAGTGTAATAACTGGCAAATGGTCACACGCCATCGGTCAAATACGGCTTCTTGTCAATTTACAGGTTAACTGGTGACCCAGTTAAGATGAAATTCAGACGCATCTCAGAGCACATCGCAATATAACACCAAGTTTTCCACTAGTGACAAAACAAAGGAAGTCATTCAGCTGACATTTGGGGGATTTCCCTCTTCGTCAAGCTGCCACCAAAGATTGACCGATAAAAAGTATTCCGTTTCTAATACTAAGTCAAGTGGAAACATAGTCAGCAGTTCTAGCAAACACTATTTTGTCGGTAATTGGTTTATCCAAATTGATTTCAAAAGCCGGGGAACATATGGACGACATTATAGTATGATTGTACATATACCCAGCGATGTGGAAAAAGAAATTACGGAAATAGAATGATCTCAGATTCATCTAGGATTTAATATTACCTCTTTTCATCTTAAGTTATGGCAACGAGTCATAACTGTGCATTCACGGCGAAAAAAATGGGCGATTTTATGTCTTCCTCGACAAGGGAACAAGCTTTGGAGAGCAGACCAGCTGGGTTCATGTGAAAGGATCCTTGCGGGAAAAGGTTCTTCTCCATCTCAGACAAAAGTGATTACTGACGGCAGACTAAACACTGACGGCAGACTGAACGCTGACGGCGAGATCATCTGGTCCAGTGGCATCCCTTCTCGTATACCATTGATTTATTTAGTATATTTATTTAAACCACAGACTCTCCAGCTGATACATCTTATCTGGACCTATATTTGTATTTAAGACCAAAAATAGATTCCTCTCTTGCAGAGTTAACGACAAGATTGCTAATTTCAATTTTGACATCGTAAAGTATCCTTACTTGGAAAGCAATATACCAAAGGGCCCTGCATATGGCGTCTACATGTCTCGCCTTGTAGCATTTGTTAGATCCTGCGTGTTGTGTGACGATTTCAATGAACGTCACAAGTCATTACTGCAAAATCTAGTGTGTCAAGATCATTGTATCAAACGCCTTCGCTCCAAGTTTCGTAAGTTTTACAATGAGTATAGCTCTCTTGTGAGTAAATATGGAAAAACCGTCCACAATCTCTGGCGCTATGCTTCATGATCGTGAAACTCAAGGCTAGGAGCTGAATATTCAACGTGTTTATTCAGTTAGATCGCCACGTTGGATATATGAACAGTTGCTGCGCTAATGAGATACATATTTTGTTATCCACAACTGATATTCTGGCATTGAACACGATTTGAATGCTGATTTCACTCAGTCGCCTAGAACATACCTTGCGTTTTTCCAACATCATTGAAAATTGTTGACTGCTTCTCTATGCATGATTCCGTCTTATTTTCTTACTTTATATACTGGGAAATGACCTGGTGATTATTGACCTGGAACGTCCTTATTGGATTGCGGCTGGTATACGAATGTCTGTCTGGACGCATAAATTCAGATGCATCTGATTACAAAGTATGATAAAGTCAAGAAGAAAAATTGGAAGTTCTGGCAAACAGTGTTTTGTCAGTAATTGGTTTAAATTTAAATACATCTGTAACTTGATGCAAATTCCTTGACAATCTTTTCTTCATCCACAAGGTAACAAGTCTTCGGGAATTCATCAGCTGGAATCTTGGGTAAGGATTCTGCGTTTAAACCGAGAGCGGGAAAGATCCTCCATCTTGAACAAATAGATCACTGAAGGCAGGCTGAACACTGACGGCGAGATCATCCGGCCCATTGCCTAGATGGCATCCCTTCACATGCACCATTGATTTATATCTCGTCATAAGTACACGAACAAAGATCGATGGAACGAGCTGTTGAATTCGAATCAAAAACCCACAGTCACAGCGTTACGTCGGTCAAAGCCATCGTACTGGGGTTTCCAGTTTTCCACACCATACAATAAGGGTTTCCTTCTAGAGGATGCTTGTTCGCCACCGCCACATTTAGTTAAAATCTTAAATAATGTTAAAAACGATTTTTCTAGAAATACAAGAAGTGTTAACTCTCATACATCACAGAAGAAACCGTTTGCGCAATAAATGACTGACTACTGGAAAGGTAATATTTTGCAGTACTCCGCTTTTCTTTATAGTAAGTTGGTTTGAATGCAGACAACCGTGATTGACAGTTCCAGGGCTGTTTGAAATTCTCCACCAAAGCACCAGCAACATAGGCTGGCAGATAGTAACATTCAGATTTGCTACTGTCTAACTATGCCAATTATCACAAATGATCAGTCGCCTTCATATCGATTTTATCACAGGGTATTCACACGATCGTTCGAAATACAAATTACTACTACCGGTAGCAGGATAGGGAGAGAGATCCTTACCATTATGTCGAGTCCTCCTAAAGAAAGTCAGACATGAAGAGATAACAGCACTGTAAGAAGAATGAGAAAATCAGGCGCCGTTTAAGGGTCAGAGCATGAGGATCAGGGTCAGTATGAGGATCAGTGTTTGAATGACGATGAGGGTTCTATGACGATGAGGCGCAGTTTGAGAACCAGGGTTTGAGAATCAGGTTCTGTCAGAGGATCAGGGTCAATTTGAGGTTCAGGCTCTGTAGGAGGATCAGGGTCAGTTTGAGGTTCAGGCTCTGTAGGAGGATCAGGGTCAGTTTGAGGTTCAGGCTCTGTAGGAGGATCCGTTTCAGTATGACGATCAGATTCTGTATGAGGATCAGGGTCAACTTTTTAATGGTTGCAAGTAAAGCCGAGCATAATTCAAAGGCATAATGATTTTGGCCTCATTCCGAAAACATAACAACCCTTCAGTTCCATTCCCTTTAATGGACGCTTTTAATAATGACATCATAGTACGCCCTGGATATGGCATGATCACATTTCACTAACAACATAGTGACAAACGGGCCATGACCTGAATGTGCTGTCGCATCCAAGTTGTGGCAATGCTGATGAAGTCTGGACTAGTAAAGAACCAATACAAATGTTTGCGCAGAATTGATAAAGTACTTATCGAACAGAATGTCTACTTACTAGACATGACGCTTTGTGAACTGGCTTATTGAAACCATCATTCACTATTATTATAACTCAGGTTCATAGACAAAACATATGAACATTTATTACACATTATACTATGTGGATGAAATCCATTTAATAGTTTGATGGCAACAGGTTTCAAACGAACTAATCTCTCATCAGCGCATATAAAGTACACGGGTTAATGCCAATAATTTAAGCTAACTCTATCAGTTCGGCAATGAATAAAGGGACATAAAAGTTTGTATAGCCGCAAACCATTTGTCTGCAACTATGTCTTCCTGGGGGAGAGTTATGTTAATTTGTGTCTCTGTTTGCGCCTTTGTTCGCCTGTGTGCTATTAACACACCAGCAGGCTTCGCAATAGGCTAGTTTTCATAAATTGAACATAGCCTGAGACCATTCACCAGCTATCACACTGTCGTCGCTGCTCTACTTTTATTCTCTATGCTGTAGGTCTTCATTTACATTAATAATCATTCAGGCAGTTTGTATGTTTCCTTGCTTGCTTCCATCTGCCTAAATGTTTTTTTTAACAATTGTTGCGTCATATCACTGATACAGCAGTTCTGGTTAAACGTTTTCAACCCTGAACCACCTTTCCAAAAGGACAACAGAAATGCAGAGTGAATTGCCAGCCAAATTACCCACACCAGAACAAACAAATGTCACTGATAAAGCCTTGAACTGAGTTGAATTTCAACTCATGACGGTTTTGGACCGGGTCTATGGACGTCATAGAGCGTAAATCATGTGTGTCAAAGTCAGTGAGTAAATTTAGAAGTAGGAGAAATGGGAAATTGAATGCTGATTCCACTTCCGTAATGGGCTGAGAAGATCAGTGACATCTGATGTCCCCACTGATCACATCGTCCTGGACGCCCCCTAGCGGACAGAGCTCTACTTATAACATCAATCTTATAAGGTCAAATCAGCTCCATTTGGATGGACGTATGATAATTTTGCTGGATGCAAAATGACTATTAACATTCAACTTTAGACAACTAAAGACGCGCCATTTCCTACCTATGAGCGTCCATGTGATGTTAAACAAATTTAGGTAAAATGAAGGAAGATAAATGTCTAATGTTACAAGATTCCAACTCTACCGACTCGGTCCATAAGAACAATTTTCCTTCTGAGCTGCGCTTCAACATACTTGGCAATGTAAAACCAGATTCTTTAATACTCTGTGTGCCTGCCAACACTGACGTTTTTAATCTAGTGACAAGCTAAATCTGGTGTCGTTTGGAGAGATTCAATACAGAATCTTCAATTCCTAATCAGTCAAGAAGACAAATTGTCGGCACTTCTAGGAAACACCGTTTGTCAGTAATAGGTTGATTCAAATTGATTTCAAAGACCGTTGTTGGAAACATTTCAGCGGCATTATATTGTGATTGTACATATACCCGTGATGTGGAAAAACCAATTATGGAAATGGAATGTTCTCAGGTTCACTTAGAGGCTTCTGTCATTTAATATAATCTATTTTCATCTCATGTTATCTTAACGAGCATAGTTACAGGAGGCAATACGGAAAAAAAGACGATGTATTTTCTTTTCCACCAAGAAACTCTAAGGATTCTTGGGAAAAGGTTTTGCGTTTTAATGGGTGCGGAAAAAACGTTCTTCGTCATCTGGCCTCTTGCCTCGGTGGTATCACTTCACATATGTCATGGATTCATAACTCGTCATCAATATACTTTGGTAGATCGACTGAATGAACTGCTGCATTCGGTCCATAAAAAAACTTAGCCACCACCCTCCTCGCGACACCACAGTCAACGCCTTCCACAAGGATTTTTAATTTTTTATTTTCCACACCATTTAATAGGGATCGCTTTCTGGAGAATGTTTGTCCGCACAGGGGAAATCAATGAAAATCTTAAATAACGTTAAAAACGACGCCTGTATTACATAAACTATACAAACTACGAATTATATCGTTACCATTAAGCACTCAATGAAAATGTTTTTATAAGAAGACAACAATTTTATGTAAAGTTAAACGACAAAAACTGAGCAACTAAATTACCGAATCTTATGTTGATTGATTGGTCTTATGCACATACTTCTCAACTTGATCAATATTTGAAACATTAACACCGTGATATCCCTTGCTTCTCTCTACATTTTTATGTAGTATTTCACTTTTCTTTAAGGTAAATTAGTTTGAATGCCGCAAACCATGATAGACAGTGTCAGGGCTATTTGAAGTTCTCCACCAGAGCAGCATCGTCCGGGGGCAGACAGAAAGTAAAACCTAGATCTGCTAATTTCCAACATGCCAGTTATCACAATTATCAAACTGTCACTTTTATATCGATTTTATCACAGGGTGTTTACATGATCGTTTGCTGTACAAATTACTACTTCCGGTACCGGCAGGGAGAGAGATCCTTACAGTCATGTCGGACTCCCCTCAAAAATGACACTCGGGGAGAGAGTGACAAGCAGCTCGGAATGTTCGTGGGTGGATAAATATGAGGGTCAGGCTTAATACCAAGGGGAGCCGTTTGTCAATGGGGTGGTAACGTTACGCCGGCCTATTCACCATGACGTCGCAAAATGACAGCATACGTCGCCTTGGCATTTGCGATCGGCGTAACGTTGCGATCCCTTTGAGAAATAGCCCTGAGATCAGATTCAGAAAAACAGCTCGTGTAACACGACTGACCACGACCACTGGCGCTATTTTTCATACAGTGGCGGGATTGCAGTAAACGTTATATCTACACAATTGATACATGGCGCAATCGGCCGTTAAATTGTGAATTTATGAGGCCAGTATGGGCCAGTGTATCAATGTAATGCCGAAGACGTCAGAGACCATTTTTATTGAGTGACTTTCCTAGAAGCATTTAAGTTTTTTTGACTTGGATGGAACACAATTTACCAAATTTTCATTTCTCCGCTGGTGATCAGTCCAGTTGTGACAAATACATGGGTGAGTAAACTGTTCATCTACACCATTGATAGAATGGCTTTTTCACAGTATTACCACAACTAGACAAGATACCACAATTCCGGTTGTCATTTAAAGATGAAATGTATCACAACTGCCACCAAATGAACCCGTACAGTTCAACCGCCAGTTATTGAACAATAGGTCATGATGTAATGTAGTCCACCAGTTTAGCGGTCAGCCATTAATTCCAAAATAGGAGTGGGCCGTGGTTTAGTACCTAAAAGCGCTGGTCTACCTATCGCTAGGACATACGCCCTTGGGCAAGGAATTTGTGGATCCCCCCGATCACACTGCTAGTCGGGCCTTGATCACAATAAGTGATCAACGATGCGAAGTCTAACGTTCGTTGGAAAACACTTGTCTTCCACCAATATGATGTGATTACCTATATGTCACCAGCGAGAAAACTTCGTCGGTGATTTAGGCCGGACACTCCGGCTTACATCACCAAAGAAACGGACTGCCATCATATGGCGGTAAAGAACAATGAAATAAATAAAGAAATCCATTGTACATCGAGAATACCCAACAAGGAATTCGCACTTCCATCCTCAAACATTACAAGGGCAACCATGAATTCACAAATGATAATCCTAGTTCCATCCTCAAACATTGGATTAAAGTCGTATTCTGTATATTACTCATGTTTCTTATGCATACTGGAGCGAATGTGAGCATTTGGCTCAGAGGCCAAAAGTTTCGAGTATAAGGAGGGTGGACCGAGATCTGACATAACCAGGTTACAGACTGCCCCCACAGACACTCCTGTCATCTTTAGTTTTATCCCAGCTGTCGAATTGTAGCTTCAGTCGACAGTAATTGCATTCGCTACTCTTTTCTTTCGCTCCAGAAATCACAATTGACAAGCGACATTGCTCTAAGGCACATATATTGACATCTGCAGGAATCTGCTATGTGACCGCGAAGGCCGTCAGCACTTTCATCAGGGCAATATTGTGACCATGGCCGAACGAACAGAATCGTCAGATTGATCGTAGCGACGAAGGCCTGGCGTCTTGTATAACTCAATATATCTTGTTTTCAATGGCACATTACCACAGAACTGATCGTGAATGAAATCTCCCTTTGCCTGGTGGCAGAAGTGGTCAAAGAGTTATGGTAATTAACCTGGTCTACGCATCAATCACTGGTCGCTTCACGGCCCTGATGAGACTATAGCACCCAGACCAACAGTGGCTGAACTGAGGCGGAATCATTCACAGCTGGTGCATGAGTTAGGACTATTTACATCTAATAGTGGGATTAAAACATAACACCCAATACAATTGATTTATACCAGAATATCACTGAAATGAAGCATATTTTGAGTTTACACGTTTCATTACACACGTGGTCAATCCTAGTCTTGTGCTCAAAGCACATGGATCGGAAGTTATAATTGTTATCGATTATAAATATTAACATATCTTACCACTTATCTGTAAAAGCAATTTCTCTGAGGAAGTCCGCTGACAGAGGCATTCATGGTTAATAAATTTTGACTGATTAAATCTTCTAGTTGGCTGATGGCTTTTTGACACCCAGTGTCGTTTATACTTCCAGACAACACAAGCTGCCAGGGGTTTGCCCAGGAGACAGACACGGTGAGGGTCCATAAAGACACATTCCACATAATGTATCTTCACTGAAAATATTCTATGATCCGCCGAATGTATTTAACACGTGGGCTCCTAATAAAGGGATTTTTAAAAAGGTTTGTTATGTTTAATCCTTCCAGATCTCACTGATGAGAAATCCTTTCCTTAATGGATTAAAACATAATTTGACTCCTCTTAGAACAAACAACTACTTTGGCAACCTAAGCATACAACTATATACTTAACAGGCATCTTCGTTTTATGTAGAGAACCTTCATCGGAAAATAAATTTTACGTGCCTGCAACAACTGACCTTGATCTTGACCTTGGACTTTCAGTGATCAGCCTAACTGAAAACACGAAGGTCACATTGATTCCCTTCTTTTATTAAGTCGTGATTGTTCATCCCCTCTCTTTGTGAAGATGGATACGTCGAAGCAAGTCGAAGTTTATTGAGAACCCGTCGGAGACACTTAAAAATTCCCTGTTTACTCCTCAATCAACGTCATTTCCAAATCTCCTGTTACAAGTAAATCTGCATCTAATTCCTTCTTTTGGTACCGAAAATAGGATCATTTAACTAAAGTAAAGGTTTAAAATAATGCTTGAGTGAAGGTGTGAATTAGGCGTCAGCTAAAGTAATTGTTAGGCTACTATCAAACTTTTGTCAAGTCTAGGGTATATAAAACAAATTCAGCTGACGTCATCGAGAATTTGTCATTCAGCAGCTGGTGACTGTTCATAGCGCCTGGGGAGGAAAATGAATAAACTTCCTCTCCGGCCGTACGTGGGAAGGTCTGCCAGCAATCTGAGGATGGGCGTGGGTTTCTCCCGGGTTCTGCCCGTTTTCCTCCCACCATAATGCTGGCCGGCGAATAAGTGAAAGTGAGTACGGCGTAAACACAAATCAAACAAATAAATAAATTAATAAAATGCATAAATAATTACATGTAATAAAACGTTAAATTCAACTCATGAGTACGTCATAAAACACAAATGAAACAGATAAATAAATTAATTAATTAATAAAATGAATAAATAAATGTAATAATTGTTAAATTAATTTTTTTTCATTGTATTTTTAATACTATCCTTATTTAACCAAAGAATCAAAAGGGAAAAACCTTCAGGAGTTGATGGCGGCCGCGTTCCGGAAAGCGCATTCTTGCCTGCAATGGGTATACAGCAGATTACGCTTAACCGGATGCGTCTTCATCAAACAAGTCCACAAGGATTAGCTACGATAAAATAGGATTAAAAGAGAGCGCCAGGATAGGATTGTACATATAACATAAGTATGCACAAGCAACAACATTTTGTTCAACAAAAGGTCGATACTGTTTTCAAGCTATATTCTTCACAAATATATCCGATAGATAAATTACAGCAAAAGGAAGGTAAATTCGGTTATTACTAATTGGACCAAAGATTAGTTGTCTGGCTAATTTAGATTGTCGAGACATTGACCTTTGCTGAATGCTGGCTCCATCCTGTCCAATCCAAACCCTGTGAGTATTTCATTAGGCGTCTGACACATGTTGCTTTTTCTATTAAGCCTACTGCTGTTCTTGATGACTTCTTTCTATGTTCTTGAAAATTTATATAAATCTTGAATGTTCAAATAGAACTAAATTTTGCTGAATGTGTATAAATGGCGTGGGAAGTCTTAACGGCCAGATGGTCTGTCAAGTTGTTCACTTCAGAGAACACCTGCTATGTGAAACACAACATGTCAGTTTAGTCAATCTGATAGGAGTGACTGCTTAAAAGATCAATATCTCCAATACCGAGTTCCCAACCCTGCCTTGACCAGTATTTGTATTTGACCCTTTGACTGTTCAATAAAATGTGTTTTCATTAAATAAGCGAATCTGGCTTGAAATGGCACAGAACGCTAATGCTAGCAGTTTGAGCCTGCAGTCCTGTTGCTCATGAATCCCTCTTTTTCTCCTGCTTGGGAGTTTGCAACATTTGAATGATGTTTTGGCGCGGATTGCAAATCCAATTGCCAAGGAATCCCAATATCACCAAAAGGATTTCGTCACATTTGGGCTTATGCAAGGGATAGGCCAGGCGTGAATTACAGTTAAGCACGTGACAGTTAGGTTTCATCAAACGTGGAGACGGCCAAGGAATAACGGCGAGAGAATACGCTCAGAGACTTAGCCCTCAAAGTGGAGGATTTCCAGAGAGCAATCTTTTTTGTTTTTCTTCTGTACATCACACACAGCTTTTCACCAAGTTTGTTATGTAGCTCTACTGGCATAGGACTGGACCTGAAGCCATCTTAGAGTTACGTGCATATAACTATCATGGTAACTAGTACTAGAGGCATTTCGCCACCATGACAGTTTACGTGCTTGTAACTTTATGAGGGCTTCGAGTAAGATGACCCGGATGCACATTTTGTCATTATACGCCCAGGTCGTGGCTGTATTTGATACATTATGGGATTTCAAGAGGGGTAATACGGGTTTAGAACATTGAAATGTCATGATGAGAAAGCAACGTGTCATAAATGATAGTTGCTGTCCAGTAAACCACATTTCTGTGTTAGAATTAGATCCTATCAAGGCAATTGTTCAATCACAGCCCCTGCATGTGAATATTAGGGAAGTTCCATACAGCAATTAATTCTAGTAGACCTAGCTCTTGCCATTCCCTTGTCGTATCCTCACTCAAATAAATCGGCGGTTCGTCAGAGTAAAACGCTGCGATTCGCTTTTCGCCACACTCTAAAATGGTCTTTTTGTATGTTATGCTACATTTGTTTGATGCTTCTCACTCATCTCTCTTTCGCCACAACTTGACTGAAATATTGCCGACGCCATGGACGCGACTCATTCCCACGTGGTGCAGACCTTACGCTTCATTGTACTTCAGTTTATACTAGATGTTAGCAGCAGCTATACAGATAGAACCATTAAATACCTTTGATCAATTGCTTGGTATAATATATTTGACGTATTTTATATACAAGGGGCCTCCGTGGCCGAGGTAGTTAGTGTTCGGGCGAGGCGCAATGACCCAGGAGTGGTCGCTGTAGGTTCAAGTACATCTCATTCTGGTTTCCTCCCGGTCGTACCTTAGAAGGCCTTGCAGCAACCTGCGGATGGTCGTGGGGTTCCTCCTGCTCCGTCCGGTTCTTCAAACCATAATGCTGGTCACCGCCGTAGTAGTGAAATATTCATGGGTACAGTGTAAAACACCAATCAAACGAATATAAATGAATAAATAAACAAATAAATAGATACATTCTATATATAGCGAAATATTGCCAATGCAAGACACTACAGCATAAAGAGTACGGCAGTAACGGCAGTGTGATAACTGGTAAATGGTCAAGCTTAGGGTTTTATTCTAACTGTTACTTAAGTAAACGCCCTCTATAGCATCAATCCACATGGTTAATTCCATGACACCGAAAAGGTAATAGCTGTGATGACGATGTAATGTAGAGAGGAGAAACAAACGTGTCTTCTAATGGCTCGGTGTGCCGTCAGAAAAATAGCTGTAGAAAAGTCCTCAAGAGAACATAAAACGGCCGAAGTTTTGCCGACAATAAAACAAACCTCCTGATATTCTAGCTTGATTTGCAAAGTGTCATCGTGAAGCCATATACCACATTTCATTTCAGATTCTTTTTTTAAGTCCCGAACAACGGAGCCAAAAACAGAACACAACTTTTGTCAATAGTACGCGCGTCAAAAGGGAAGTGGAACTTAAATGATCTGGAACTCCTCAGAATGAAGTCACGTACCTTCTTTCGGCTCAATATGAACCACGGGTATGAAAAACTGCCACCAAAACATGGTAAAAACGGCCATAATTTTGTGGAAAACCCATAATAGGCAATACATGGCAATCACATGTATTTGAGATATTTTTGTCGTCTATACTTATAACAGCGCATATGCATATGGCACTCCGACAAGAAATTTTTTTTAAAAACTGTGCTGCCTTAAGTGTGTATAGTTAAAAAAGTAATACGTACTACCATACATTCCACTGACCACAAAATGTTCATCTTGTAATTTTAAAGGTTTGTATATGAGATGCCGATGAGAACGAACCACGCAAATGCTGAAAATCAACCAAGTAAGTACAGAGAAAGAAAAAATGAAAAAATGATGAATCCTTGAGCAAGAAACATGACAATTGTAACTATTCCCAAATCCTACAAAAAACTAATTTGGGTCAAAAAAACATAGATCAAACGATCTATGTCCCATTTTGCTCATAAAGATTCTGCTGGTGTATTTTTTTAAACACTTATTGACCAGCAAATACTTCATTTTTAACTTGTTTACTTGTAATGACAATATGCGCACAATGTAATATAGTGCAACCTGTTTTATTAGCGTAGCATGTTTGGCTTAATTGCTCGGTTCAAATTCCCATTAGATACTGACAGCACTATTCTGTGTATTTGGAAACTCAATCACGTGGCTACTCAGATGAACTGACACAATATCTGTCAAATTGCAATGAGCCGTGACTTCAATAGAAAACAGTTAATCGGATCACACCCAGTCCACAATGTTCAATTCGATCCACCCACTCTAACAAGGGAATGTTTCATTTTAAGGTTCAGATTGCGTGATACAAACGAGTGCTATGATGGTTAAAGAGATTGCAGGACGATTTCGGGATTCCGATGAACTTCCATTGCCACTTTTAACCTGACTAATTCTAAATGTAGCTGTTACTCTTCTGTCAAACAACCCATACATCGCCTCGACAAAGAACCATGGCCTGCAGCAAAATAGGCTCACCTCCAATTACTGTTAATTGACATTTCAGTAGATTGCTGACAAACCGGAAGTGCCTTTCCGCACAAGTGCAATTATAGTTTCTCATGGTTAATGTAAATGTAAGCATGCGAAGAGTGTTGTCTGGCTTTGTGGGCATTTGTATAGCAACGACAGCGACATGTTTATATCAAGTCCTATGGTTATTACAGCCAATGAACAGTTCATTTTATAGATACCAGCCTGAAAATAAAAAACACAAACTACACACCTAATAAAAATGTGTATAGGATGTACACGATGTTCGGAAAACGAAACGTTTCTGTTTTGAACAAATATCTTAAATTGTTATGTGTTTTTCACCAACAATTATTGAATAATAGTCATAGTCTTCTTATATATGTCGCCGTACATAATATTATCTGACTTATATTGTGTAATCCTATCACAATGAGACGAACGTCCTGGCCAAAGGTTAATTGACTTTGTTCGTTATGAGAGTCGAATGGTATTGCCGCAGAATCAAATGCCTTTGTTAGGTGTCAAGTGTTGTTCCAGAGAGTCAAATGGTATAACGCCATAGAGTCAAATGGTATAAAGTCATAGAGTCAAATTGTATAGCGTCATATAACATCATAGAGTCATTTGATATTTCCAAATGTCAGTTGTATTGGCGAGGCGGCATATTTTTTAATCCCGTGAGGTAGCGCTAGTGTGAAGCAGGACCTCAAGTCATTGTTACCTCAAGAATGGGTTGATGCGCTAAACACCAGAGGAAACAGTAGATATGTCAGACAAAGCTGTGGGTAAAGGGGTACCTTTATGGTTGAAGTGATCACAGCGTGCTACGTTAACACTTTTCCAAGAAAACGTCATCGCAAAGGCATGGATGACTACACATCTTGGGAAGAAATTACTTCATGCAGGAAGAGTTTCCCATATAGCTGATAAAGGGTTGGGCGTCATTTATGGAACAGAGCCAAATTGCAACATTTGCATGCAGGAAGGACTGTTCAACGTGGATGTCATTGGCCAATATCTTTTATGTTCCTAATTGTGTAAGTCATGTGTTTTTATCGTTTACTCCAATTCTTTTACATTATCTGTATCATTTGAACGGCTATAAATACTACACATACGCTACATTTACCAGTAAATAAAAACAAATTCCAACCTTCCTAAAAATGTCTGAAATCTGTTTCTACTCTCCCCAGAATTATTTGTTTTTCATCATTTCGGGGATAACTTAAGTACTGCTTTTGAGGAAAAAGTTTCGAACATATAGTCTGAAAATTTATCAGTTGATGGAACACTCAAGATGCTGTATATAGACTGGGTCTTCCCGATATAATAATAGTGTCTTACAATGGTCCATACATCAGTCACCTGCTATATACAGCACTACACTGCAGACAAATAGTACCATTTGGAGATCTTGTGTTTAAGCGTAATGACACTCATTTCTTTGAAAATAACTTTGACAAAATGAGAGACTCCAAGAGGTAACTTATAAAACAATATAAAATGGAGAAAGAGAAAAACAGTGATGCAATTTCTGTGACCGAAAGATACATTCAAAATTACTTTGACATATACAGTAGAAAACTTTACAGGACGCCCCCGTGGCAAGCAAATGTAAGTGATATTTAGATAGATACACTGGTCAAGTTGAATTCCCCAAAATGCTACAGGTTATCGCGATTGTGACAGCCAATCTAGGCTGAAGAACATGTGCTCACTACCAGACGTGCTGCTTTGGTTCTAAGCAATGTTTTTAGACTTGGATCTCTACATAAGGCCAAGTTCCACTATAATCAAGATAATAGCCTACTGTCGAGTTGTGCTGTGGCTGAAAGGGAGAGACATCCAAGGTTAAATACCACATGGTGAAAAACTTACGAGTTTAGCTGTTGCTCAACTGTATGTTTCGGTATCCAAATACAGACAGTATCACTTGTGTATATGTTCCAAAGAGGGTTGATATCTTACGTTATCCGATGTAAACGCGAAGTATATAGATCAGTCCATGGTCAGGCTAGACAAAGCTTGTTTGATTATCACCACATCACCACACACAACTAAACCAGCGGGTGCTCATCAGCTCTACAAGACCAAAGCGTGAAGGCTCCAGGCAAAGCAGACCCTGGGTGGTGCGAAAGGAAGTCTGGGTACTAAGACGTAATGACAGCTACGGCGATGGTTTTTCAAGAGGAAATGATAGAAAGTTGTAGGACTGTGCGTTTTCCGCCAGCTGGGAGATCCTGATCCGTGTTTGACTTTCTGCTAACTGCCCCAACTAAGGGCACATCAATAATGCCCTCGGGATGCCAAGAGCGAGTCCGAAATTATTCCCATGTTGGCAGATTGCTTGTGGATTGACCCAGAAACTGTAGAAATATTGGCATTGATTCAATGATAAATCTGATCTAGAGAGCGCCTCCTTAATCTTTGTCTTCAGTAGCACAGCGGGTTAGTCTGTATCCAGGGAATTTACCGGAAAATGACGAGGGTCTGTAGTTCAATATAGGCATCGTATACCACAGTACATCGTATACTGTTATTTCTATAAAGGCGACACACCATTTTGATCATTCGTTTTCACACCGTTAAACAAAGTATTTGTTACAATATTTTTTTAGGGTTAAAAGTGTTTTCATGAGATATTATTGCGCAAAGAAGTACGTGTTTACACTACCATATAAGTGTTGCTGTTGTTCAAATTGTCCCGCTTTTATCTTTCGCCTTTGATTCCGTTGGTCAACATTGACTGCTTTCAATCTTCATGTTCCATATAGATTTAGAGAATGTTTGCGGTGTTTGTTTAAAATCGAACGAGCAATGCACTTTTCAAACGGATATAGTATTGATCACAAAATTTTTTTATGTTTCCTTATATTGTAATTAACTTTTCGCAGGCCTACTACTTCCTCTCCGGCGATACGTGGGAGGATCTGTCAACAATCTGCAGGTGGTCGTGGGTTTCCCCAGGGCACTGCCCGATTTCCTCCCACCATAATGCTGGCCGCCGTCGTGTAAGTGAAATATTCTTGAGTACTCCAACTAAATAAATAAATAAAATAATCGTAGACCAACTACAACAACATAATCTATTCTTACCCAGGCAGAGACGCAGTGAACAGACTAAGCTTTCCATACCCCCATATTTATATGTGGTTTGATTTAAGTCTATATCAAGAAACAACACCGTGCCGAGGTTATTCAACCAAGAGTCTATAACATGCCCACTTTGCAGGTATCAGTTTAAATACATTTGCCTATATAACTATAAAATAAAAGATTCTTAGCAGCTGTACTATATAGATCAACTATGGGACCAGAGTAATTTAGTCTTCCGTGGCGAGATTTTCTTTATGGGTCCAAGCATAACCTTTGTAGGCGTTGGTTTATTCGTGTCTCTGAAATAGACCTAAAAAGGCTCCCTCAACATATACATGGATGTGATGTTCAAGAGACTTTCCACTTTTCACATTGTATATCACGTACGGTAGCCTACTGAGAAAAATCAGTTTCAACAATAATAATAATAATAATAATAATAACATCCTTTTTTCTATACTTTTGCTGATTTTAAACCAATAATGATGCTATGGTAAATGATATTGTACATGTAAATAAAAATACCGATTTCTGTTTGCAAATGCCATCTTGAAATCAAGGGAGAGAAATCCATCTTTCTATGGTGAACCGCCACTTCAGTAGGGGTGTTATAGCCCCTGACGTATGAACACAAACTGTTTCCAGGCAAACAGTTTCAGTCATCAAACTGACATACTCAATATGATACAAGTTTTGATCTAACAAAGAAAACCCATGATTTGTCACGTGGCAAATCTACGGAAACCCATTAGTATTTCGGTGAGAGAAAAAATTTGGGAATAAAACAATTGAAATTTTGACTTTCATATGTCGAAATTTCGACTTCTTTCTTGAAATTTCGACATGCTGTCAATGACACATTGTGATGACACTCGGAGACTTCGTATACGCAAGTTACGTGTCCATGGTTTGTCCCCAGCCGCGAAATCAGCTGCATCATAAAGGAAAGTCGAAATTTGACACAGGAAAGTCTACTTTTTATCCACAATTTTTTTTCAGCGTGACACTAATGACCGTACAATTCACAGAACTGTTGTGACATACATTTCAGTATTCAAGTGGCAATAAATATCATAGGCTGCATGCAAACTAACTTGGCATTATAGAAGCTATATAACAGTGGTATTAAACTGCGGAAGAACGATTTCCGTTATCCGTCATGCATGACTGTTATCCGTGACGCATGGTAACACGTGGCCCCACAAAAAGCAAATTCTCTTTTCGTCCTGTCACCATGTCACGCTGAATTACATGGATCAAATTACCTCGCATCATGTAGACAAAACAGAAGGAAGACCAGTCACCTGCCTAGCTGTCATATCATCGAGCCGAATAGAGAACTCATACGTTAAAGTTATCCATGAGGTCACGTGTTCGAATCACTCACCCCACCCCCCTCGCTATAGTTGCGGCTTTAAGACAGGGGGTTTGTCAATTTAGCTGATGATGGGCAGTGCGTAAGGCCGTGACAGATTTCCTGACCAATACAATATTGCAACACATTAGCAAACTGTAAGCCTGTATAGACTGATTTAAACTTGATCACGGTTTTTAACCCCGTATCATACGACAGAGATCATGTGCATAAGCGTGGTCAAAACCACTGCCTTTCGGATAATTGATCATGATTCGAGGACGCGACCTCATTTGCTAATGGCCAGTTGGTCTTCAGCGAATATATGACACTTTAGCTGCACCAGCCAGCCTAGTCACTGTCTTTAGCTTATTAGAAAAGACAATAACTAATAGAAGCTGACTTATGTCGGAAGGGGCGTGGAAACAAACGTAAACGGCCACTGACATTTTTTGTTGTTGTTGACGTGCTTGTTAGCTTATGTATGTATATGCCTTTAGTTTAATGTCACACTGAACAATTTTACAGTCAAATGACGACGAGGAGCCGTTAGATGTGTATACATATTTTGCGTCTTCTTGGGACACGGAATCGCGCTGCCAAACTGCTGCTGCCACATTTCGAAGTACCCTGCCGAAGACAATAGGCCTACACATGACACCCCACCTTGTCACATTATACTGACCCCGGGCCAGCTACGTTAGCTCGCTCTAACCTCTCAGTGCTGGTCACCAAGCGAGACAGCAGCATATGCCATTTTTAAAGTCTTTGGAATGAAACGACCCGGGTTTGATAACGGTGTCTCCCGACTTCAAGGCTAACGCTGTAACCATTAGGCCACCGATGCGATCTGACATGATTGGTAACTCCTTACATCAACTTTTAATCGTGAATTCTTATGGGGCCTTGAGATGCCCCACGCACATATGGCTGCAAAACAAAACAGGGATGTAAGCGGTACCCACGCCTGACTGGGTTAAAACTGGTAACATGGCGGCACTTTCGATCAATAATTATGCTTTTTCAAACTTCCCCTGTCTGTCTTCATACATTTAGTCTAGTTTTAAATTTTCTTTTAAATTCACATCTGTGAAATTTTACATCAGTGAAAACACACTACAGGTTTAAGTGAACGATTTCAAATTCTGCGTGACGCTTAGGCCTATATATATATATATAAGCTATAGGCGGAAAATGTTAAGCGATTACACCCATATAAATGACTTTTCAAAGGTTGGGATGCGAAATTGAAAACACCATGGTGAGAGCTCAGATTTAGTGCTGGAAAGGGAATATCTATGTCTTGATTAAATCTGAGGAAAGCTTTCCAGATTAAATTGATAAATCGTGTACAGCTGAAGGCTATAAACCTATAGATCCTGGTCATACAATCATGATACATGTAGTACAACCACAGATTGAATGAATGTATGTGTTATACACATACCGACCTTACAATTCGTAACATTCATTATTATAGGACGGTGAAATCAGCTGCACTCCAACAATCATAGCTCTTTCGGGTATTCTGTCGACAGGTTTACTCATTCATTCTTCGGTTTGTTAATATGTTTGTTTGCTGGCTGGATGGTTTCTTTATAGCGGCCTACATTGTTCGTTTTTTTGTTTTGTTTTTTTTTTGTTTTTTATTAGTTCACTTAAACAAAAAATAGTTAAACGGTATTGAATATCGAAGATCCAGCTTGACTTAAGCACGTATGTACATGTAAATATAATCCTACAAATACAAATGGCCTGTATAAAATAATCCTGTTAGAAAAGCCCTTGATTGTACACTCGCGCATGTAGATACAACCTGTAAATTACAGGTGCAGTAGGAACAGATCCACAGGTAAACTTGGATGAAGTCTTTCCAAAATATGGCGCCTAATTATTAGCATATGCATGTGTACGAATAGGCTTATATATATATATATATATATATATATATATATAACGAAGATTTAATTTGAACTTAATTTAATATGTGGATATAACATTTTCCACATACGTGCATCCATGGTTTATACCTTTTAAACCATGTAATGTATGTTATTATATATTGCTGAGTTATATGGATACACCTAAACAAGTGTGAACGCCAATACAGTACACAGCAACAACATAACATTGCTAGACTCATGTGTAGTAGAGAGTATTTGTGATAATTTATAGCAATGAGAAGTGTATGTTTTTAATACAGTCTAAGTTTAACAGGAAATGAAACGGCAAAGACAATGGACGAGTCTTTTTTTTTTTTAAGTTAGCATAAGGTTATTAAGCCTCAGGAAAGCCATTCGCTACGGGAAATAAATTCAGTAATTATTGTATGCAGGTGTTAACCTGTACAACGTCCTTTCGCCTTGACGTTTCTGCATTGAGAGGGCATGCAACGTGGTGTCTGTTTACATCGACGGACAGCGCCCTCTGCCGGCCAGAGTTATCGCCAGACAGGGAAGGCGGAAGATGGCGCTCAGCCTGTTGGGGCTGTCCCTGCTTTCCGTCGGGATATTTTCCGTCGTTCCTTGTGACACCCTCTCCCTTGTTCTCCCCACTGTCGTTAGCGCCGTGGGGAAAATTGTCCAACACTACAAGAGCAATTTTCATGAGTTAAACCTGGATGGGTTGTTTGGCCTACGTGTTGTAGAAGGTAGGTTTGGAATGTTTTGACGGCTTGATTGACAAGATCTGCACGTGTACTGATCGGTCAGGTCACTTGTCAAAGCTGTCACGATGTGACTCGTTTCTCAGGGCCGAGCGCTAAGAGTTTTACAAGAAATCATTTGAGTTTATTTTCTTTTGTTCTGACATGAAACTGTAGCAAGATATCAAAGTATTTATGATCTTGCACGTGTGCTTACAAAGAAAAATGAACAATATATAATTAAAGGTGACGAAAATTTAAATATCAGCCAAATACCATTGAAAAGAGTATGCATTTCTTCGCAGATGCATGCCATTAAAAAAATTCGAATGTATACCTCAAGTTGATAAATTATAAATAAAGTCAGCACCAAAATCCGACTCCATCTTGCATAAGACCTAGTCCTGAGGTCTTCTGTGTTAGTAGGAGAATTGCCGTCGGAAACCGCTGAAGTGCGGTTTGTAATTTCCGGTAGAACCCTTTTTCCCATAAGATAGCGAACAGTACAGTTCGTTTTCCGCTTGACGATCGGGAAATCGGAATGTTGGACGTAGGTTCCAAGTTTACACGAACAAGCCATCAGTTTTAACGACTCTCATTGGCTGAGAGGCAACACACCCCCAACATAAATTACAGGGTGTTAAAGATGGAGGATGCGATGGACGCCGCGATTTATACCAGTTTGCCATTTTCAAGCTTTGTGTGTATAGCAAGGAAAACTCGCAAAATTATGCAGCAGGCACCACCAGATAGGAAAAAATGTGCTCTTTTCAGCCTATAGTGTTATGTTTTTAAGTTTTCTTCTCCTTTAATTGTTTGAATACTCATTTATAGTCCGTGGTAAATCTATCAAATAGTGTTCAAATACGCATGAAAACGTTCAGGGCCATGAAGATGCAGTGGGGAGGTTGATGCTGTTCATCCATTTACCCATTTCCTCCCAACATAACGCTGGCCGTCATCGTTCAAGTGAAATATTCTTGTGGTAGAAAACACCAATCAGATCAAATCAAATGTAAGCCAGTCTTTCCAGACTATTGTACATGTACATTAAATTTGTTTGTGAAACGTGTGTGCGCATGCAGGTTAAATGCAAACGTGTATGCATGCAATTGCAATATAGCATATTGATATAAAAGTATAATAGTGGTGTTGGAAGCAGAGGGGCACCTTCAAGAGGGAGGCAACATGTGTTCTTGCCCCCCTATCCCCAAAAACAAAGCATTCCTCTAGCATTATGGGTGAAGTATCATAAGTGATGTTAATTACAGATTGGTATCTGTCCCAATTTACATGTATTTGCATGTACATATTTACAAAAATCCAAACAAATTTTTACAGTACATTAGGCTAAGAAACACAGTATCTAAAATTTCGCCAAGAAAAGTGCATTTTTAGAGGCAAATAAATGCTGCAGAATATTATCTTTAGTGCTGAAATGTGCAATTTTCTAGTTGAATGTCATCCCCATGTTCCAAGCAAACTTCAAAAGTTTGCAAAAGTCAGTGAAACTCTCACAATCAGGAAAATTGTGCGAATTAGTCATGGACGAAATTCATGGTCATGTTAGGGTTCTATAGTTTTTGTTATGTTATTAACGTGCTTATATGCATGTACATGTACCATGATTGTTATGCATGTACACGTACCATGATTGTTATGCATGTACACGTACCATGATTGTTATGCATGTACACGCACCATGATTGTTGGAGTGCAGCTGGTCTCAATCTTTTATCTGTAAATCTAAAGTGGCTGACATGACATGAAAGCATGATTGTCACACTGATAAAGATTTTATACACTGAAGAACAAAGGAAAGATGCAGTCGTAAGTATAATGTAATATCTTATATTAAGCTGTGATATCCTTCTCGCTCACACCCATCACCCCTGTGTGGATTGAAGTGTAACATAACAGTCTGCTTTTAGCTTGCCATTACAGAATAAGGCTTGGGGCATCCTTGGCTGAGGGGTTAGTGTGCTACAGTATCTAGCGCAGCACAATGACTCAGGATCCTCTCACCAATGCGATCATTGTGAGTTCAAATCCAGCTGATGCTGGCCTCCGTGTACCTTTGAAGGTCTTGCAGAGGGTCTTGGGTTTCCCAGGGCTCTGTGTGGTTTCTTCCCATTATTGATGCTGGTCGCCATCATATTGGAGAAATACTCTTTCAGTAGGGTGTAAAAATCTCAGTGAATTCATTAAATATAAAATACAAAGATGAGATATTATGATGATGTGGTGATGTAAATTTGGTGAGTGTCAGTGTCCTCTGACTTGTTTTTAAGTCTAATACAGGTATGGTGCACAGAACATGACAGTTTATTACAGAGGTGTGTTATGTTCATGATATATCTTTATGTTTTACACCTGCTAGTGAAAATTGTGTGTTAAGTGCAGGTTATTCTTTTCTGGCCAACCCTTACTAACAAGGTACCTGGGTGGATGTGGGATCTTAGAATCCTTGCCAGAGGAATGACTAGTGAGCTAGCCTCATATTAAAGCTGGGTATAAAACTGAGCAGCACACAGAAGTGACATAATATGTATGGTCATCATATAATGGGCAAATTGTGTGCAAGGTACATCCTGTTGACATTTTTGATGAGTGAGGAAGTCAGTTGTCTGAAATACAGTCATCATGATCATCATCACTTTAATAGATGTTTTAATGAACAGAATTTTTTTTTCTTCTTTTTTTGGCACAGGCGCTGTGAAAGGAAGATCAATAACAACAAATTTTAATATGAGAAATTGGGTTGGGGTTTTTTTAATGTAATATATTTAGGTCAGGAAATGCCTTTGTGTCTAACTCTGTGTGTAGATGGGTTATGGTTTTAAGTCAGAGGGCTTGACTGGCTTCATTCACACATTCACATGAGGAGTTTAGCTGTCAGGCTATGGGAATTGAGCTCATACCCTGTCTATTTTCCGCTACCCAATGTAAAACCTATCCACACATACTCTTTTAAAATGTGAAGTATTTCTGAGTATGTTCTCAAAAATAAACTGCACAGAATATTAAAATGTAAATACTTATAGTTTGTAAATTATGGATACATGTTGTTTCATTTAATACCAGGTCAGTTGATGATGCTGACAGATGAACATACCAAGGGTAGATTACAGCATGTCCCAGCTGACATCATAGAGGCCATTCAGCATTATGGCAGTATCGCGTCCGAGATCGGCCACCTTGCCATCAAGGCAGTAAAGGATGATGATGAGGAGTATTATAACAGTATGGCTTTTGTGGTCGCTCACCCCTGGGTGTTCCATAACCCACACCGCAAAATTGACCCCAGGTTGAAATGGGACGGTAGTGTGTACAAAAGCTCAAGTAAGTATCTGCATGTCATCTACAGTATATATTAAAGAAATTAAAGGGAGGCTGTACTATATATGTACCTTAATTTTGGAGGTTTTTCATTAACATCTTGCTATTTACTTGAGAAAATGCCCGTAAGGCTAGTCAAAATTGCACCATTATTGCTGACAAAGTATGGTTCTGGCAGATTGATAATATCACATGCAAACGCCCAATATGTATGAGATAAACTGACACGTTCGAATGCAATTTCAAACTGCACCCCAACCACATTCACCTGCATGTCATGCAAAATGCCTGAGCCTCTCACAATGCAGTTGCTATGAGTTTAAATCCAGCTCATGCTGGCTTTCTCTCCAGATGTATGTGGGACGGTCTTCAAGAAACCTGTGGATGGTCGTGGTTTCCCCCTGACTCTGCCAGGTCTCCTTCTGCCATAATGCTGGCCACCGTCATATAAGTGACATATCCTTGAGTGCAGTGTAAAACACCAATCAGATAAATAAATAACAAAATGCCTGCCCCATATTGGTGTGTTATGCTGATTACCACGACATGACCTGAATATCCTAACTGTATTCCATTTATTCATATTCATTCACATTTGTGAGATTGTGTTTTAAAACATATATCAACATGAACTGAAATATCGCCATAATATCTTTTTTTGAATAGCAGAGTTAATAACCTTGAGATAGCAGATACATGTATGCATGCACAAGTTTTATTGTTCTGTTTTCGTTTCTGATCCCAGAAACATTTACGGAAAATCTATGATTTGTCTTGGTCTTCATATGATGTTCAGGAATGCTACATATACATGTGTGAACTTCACCAGAAAGACAATTTGAAAATTGAATTCAAAAATTACACCCGAGGTGGATGTATACGTTGTTTCTTTTCTTTTTTACAATTTACTGGAATCCTGGAATCCTCTCATAAAACAGAAACTTGAAGTGTTTAGAATTTGTTGGATACCTGTACATGTACATGTGTACAGTGTAACAGGTCAACATCTCCATGCACACATGCAGCAGGCAACACATGTCATAATATATTCAGTAGTATTTTTGATACATGTATTGGTCCTTGGTTTGAATCTGGGGCTAACTTCTGTTTACATACTGATGGATATAAACTACATGTAGGTAGGCCTACAAGGATATATGTGCATTCACATTATTAATACATTCTTTTTTTCACAAATATACATGTAGCTTCTCTTTTTTCAAAGGCACACCTTTGTAGTCAACACTACTGAAATGGACTGTGTTTGTATATTGATTTATACACTACAATACATCTGTATTTAATGACCAATTTAATAATTGGTGGTGATAAGAATCAGTTTAGGTTGTGTGTCTATACATATATATAATATATATATATATATATATATATATATATTGTATATGTATATATATATATATATATATATATATATATATATACGCAAATTTTGTATACTTAATGTATATGTTTATGACTCTTGTATTTAGTCAGTATCATATGTGAGATTAGTGTTTTCCTTGAACTGCACTCAAATAGCACAGAACCCCTGTCGGTCACGAACTTAAATTTATCATGGTTTTACTAACATTAAAGGCATATGTGTTTTTTTTTTCCACTCTGTAGTGAAAATAGAACTGTCTGAATCTACAGTGATATGTGTATGGGCGAGCTGACCGGAAATTTCATTACAAAGACAAAGGGGTGTCAGATCTCCAAAAAGTGTGTGGAAATTATGACACTGAAAGGCTTGACGAGCTATGGTATCACCCATCAACTGTTATGGTCTATGCTGGGAGAAAAGGTAAAATTGAATTCAGATATACACAGACATTGTAGTATGTTTAAAATATTCTATTAAATGTTTAATAAATGCCACAAAACTCCTGTTTCTAAAAAATGGTGTTTTGGTGGAAGTTAACTTCAACTTATGAGATGGTGTGGCATTCGACAAGCTGAATTACCCTACATGACCTAAAATTTCAACCAAAAATGTGGAAACAAAATGTCAAAAATGTTACTTTTGGTGCTGAATTTTACATTTTCCAAGTAGAACATCATCATGCATCCCAAACCAACCTCAAAACACCTAAACACCTTCTAAACACCTTTCTGAACTTTCAGAATTTGGGAAAGTGAGCAGTTTAGTCATGGACAAAATTTGAGGTCATTTAGGATATATTTTGTAGGATATACAGTTCTCGTTCTAGGTTATTCAAATGAGTGTTGTGCATTTATTTTTGCTTAATTATTAAAAATAAAATTGTCAAAAGGAATAATAAAACCATGAAAAGGATAGTTTAATAGTTGTACAGAGTAAAAATCATGTGGTGCACAATTGTAAAGGTTGACTAAATAGGAGAAGTGAGAAGAACAAAAAAAAAGATATGCTGGGCCATCTGCGGCATAAAACTAATGCAAGGATATACAAATAACTGAGACGTAACAGATTGTTACAGATGCATTTACAGGTAACATGTGGTATCTGAACTATCAGATCAGTTAGTTGTAGGACACCATTTGGCAAGGTGTTGCATGAGTGTAAACAATTCTGTCTACCATTTCATAGCAGGCATGTAGGAGCAGCTTGACATATTGGTTTGTCTGTTGAAGACATCTGTGATTGTGTGCACAGCTTGAGTTTCACAAGTCTCCCCTCGACACAATGTCCATATTTAATAATGAAAATGACCTATAATACAGTGTAATCAACTCTTGCCAGCGCTAACTATTGATTCAGCTGTCCAGACCTATTTGTTAACATACAAAATGTGTCACTTCTATAGATTACATGTAAATGTCCATAACGAGTCTCCAGATAATCATGTGCATGTATTCTGGATGTAAAAGAGCAAAGCATTGAATTCAGACTGCTTCAAAATGTCATTGTGAACGAAAAAAATTTTGTGACGTATGTTTTGTAAGATATTATTATAAATAATATTCTATACAGTCTACAGAAATGGTAAAAGTGTTTCTTGCATTTTGTGGAATGTATGCACGTATAAGAGTAAATATTGACGCTCATGAGAATGAATATTGTTGCTTAATGTCACCTCAGCAATATTGCTGTTATACCATGGTGACATTAGCTACTTAAGAGAACTGTAAACCCAGCACCCGTCCTGTTACATTGTTACAATGTTTTACATACTTTGTGATGTCATGCTGTTTGGGGTAAAGCAATAGACGATGACAAAATTGTAGTTTCCGTCATGATCGACTTTGGAAAGGCTTTTGACCTTATTGACCATCAGATTCTTCTTAAAAAATTAAATATATATGGATTCACCAACTTAACAATGAAATGGATAACTTCTTATCTTGAATGTCGATCACAAAAAGTTACTATCAATAACAAGTTGTCTTCATCTCTGAATGTCAAATCAGGAGTACCCCAGGGTCCTATTCTTGGCACTTTGCTTAAATGACTGTTGTTTAAATGTTTCCGGCTGTGACATTGAGTTTTATGCTGATGACGCCACAATGTACAACACTTCCAAATCTTTATCTGATATTCAATCAGACTTAACTCTAATATGGAACTTATAAATCAGTGGTGCTTTGAAAATAAAATGCTTCTTAATGTGTCCAAAACAAATTCCGTCCTTATTGGAACTACCCAGAAGTTAAAAAATTGTCATCAGCATTCACTAAATGTCACTGTCAATGGCCAAACAATTGAAAATGTACAAACTTGAAAGCTTTTTGCTCTGCATATAGACTGTACACTTTCATAGCAGAGTTATGATGACTCAATGTGCAGTACTGTGTCTAAGCTATTGTCAATACTGGGGAGGCAGAAGCCTTTCTTCCCTATAAAAAAGACTTTTTTTTGTAACAGTTATATCCTTCCTCATTTAATGTCCGCTGTCCCTGTTTCAGGCACCTGTTCCAAAGGCCTACTTGATCGAGTCTATAAACTTCAAAAAACTGCTGCAAAACTTATCCTAGACAAACATAACAATAAATCATCAGCTGAAACTTTTGAAATGTTAAACTTAAAGACTATACATGAAGTTATCTTATACCAAAAAAATATCACTGTTTACAAATTTTTAAATGACCACTATCCTGACTACAGGAAAAAGTTGTTCCCAATCAGAGAAAATGTGTGTGTTTTAACTTTGAACTGGTTAATGCTTTGTGTAATTTTTTTTTCTTTTTTTTTATTTGTATTTTTTTTTTTTTTTTAATAACCCATGTGACTGCTGAGTGGTTGTGTGAGTGAATGGAGGGCCTCAGGGAAGATCAGTACTGTCATATTGACTAAGTTTGTTACCCTCTGAAAATAAAGATATTATTATTATTATTATCATATTGCATAAACTTATGACTGAAAGATGAATAAATTCCCACGGGTCATTTAACCCTGGCAGTAAGACTTCTGTGTAGTGAACATACGCACAGTGGGTACTGCTGTTCTTATAGAAGATCCACTTGATATATACATGTTGAATAGTTGGAAACCTTGGCTTGACAGATGTTCCAAAGGCCTATATAAAGCACAAAGTACATGAAATACACATATTTACACATAAAGCAAATAGTTTCCTTTTGCTGAATGGTGGAATTTACCCGATGCATAGAAGCTGCTTGGATTTGGAACATTTGGTAACAGTCATATATAGGACATTTGAACTGTTTATTTATAATTATTCTGCACAATTGTATTTTAATGTGACGTGTTTTGTGGCAGGCTGGGTGCAGAAAACAGCTGGAGCAGGTACTGTCTGAGACAGAGTACAAGAGCCTGGAGAAGTTAAGACTTGAATTCTGTACAAACAATTATTTTGAAATGCACGAGCTGATAAACTTTTTCCTTAATGGCACCATCACGCCCAAGTATCAGGATTTATTTTTAGAGCAGCGTAAGTGTTATTCTTTTGAGTTATTGACATTTTAAGAGTTTTGTACTTTAATCACAGGATCTTGAAGTCTGAAAATTTAATGTACATGTACTTCCAATAACAGTATGGTATCCCAGATTTAAGAGCAAATATTTGTTTTCCTTTTCAGATTTTTTTTATTTCTTTTTTGAATTTTTTAAATCTAAGTGTATGTACTTTTGAATGTAAAAATACAATCAAGCCATCATTAAGTTTGGTGATTTTTATAGAAATTCAAATTACATTTCTGACCCTGTGTTTCGCGGTTTAGGCCTGGTCATTCATCTATTCAAATTTCAAGTTTCATGTCAGTCAGTTAGTACTTTATCTATCTAAATTTCTGAAAGGATTCATCTATCCAGATTTCAAAGTTCATGTCTGTCAGTTAGTACTTCATCTATCTAGATTTCTGAAAGGATTCATCTATCCAGACTTTATATTTTATGTCTGTCAGTTAGGACTTCATCTATCTAGATTTCTGAAAGGATTCATTTATCCAGACTCCATAGTTCATGTCTGTCAGTTAATACTTCATCTATCTAGATTTCTGAAAGGATTCATCTATCCAGACTTCATATTTTATGTCTGTCAGCTAGTACTTCATCTATCTAGATTTCTGAAAGGATTCGTCTATCCAGACTCCATAGTTCATGTCTGTCAGTTAGTACTTCATCTATCTAGATTTCTGAAAGGATTTATCTATCTAGATTTCATAGTTCATGTCTGTCAGTTAGTACTTCATCTATCTAGATTTTTGAAAGGATTCATCTATCCAGACCTCGTATTTCATGTCTTTCATTTAGTACTTCATCTGTCTAGATCCCTGAAAAGATTCATGTATCCAGATTTCATATTTTATGTCTGTCAGTTAGGACTTCATCTATCTAGATTTCTGAAAGGATTTATCTATCTAGATTTCTGAAAGGATTCTTCTATCCAGACTTCATAGTTCATGTCTGTCAGTTAGTTCCCGTCTATTTTGATTTCAGACGCCGTTTCTGTCTTTCAATTACTCAAGATTTCTGACGCAGTCTCTGTCCATTTCTTCACCTACATGTATCTATGTTTCTGACTCACTGTGTCTTTGAGTCCATCATCTATTTGTATTTCTGACTCACTGCAATAGCTTAGTCCTATATCTCATTCTGGCTGTATGGTACAGTCACATTGTTTCAAATAACACTTTAGAAGTTTGTCATTTGTGAGTCAGCACTAGGAAAATTTTATTTGAGTTTAGTTGATTTTGGTTTTTAGCTGATATACATTAGGTCTGCGTTAAAAAGTACTTATTGAAACTAATCTTCTGTTTTCATGTTTTCAGAATTTGTGTGTCCAAATTTAGGATTTGGACAGTTTTTGAGCCTTGATTTTTTGAAAAGAATTCTCTCTTGGCAAAAAGAAGATGGCTGCTTTGGGAAAATGCCCAAGGTTACTAATCTAACGTATGCAAATATCCCCAAATTTGAAAAAATCAAAAAAGCATTGGACAGTGACTATGATTATGATGAGGATACTATGGCAGACATAGAACAACTACAACAAAGGGTGAGGAATGTTGTCAAGATGGAAGAGGGTGGTGACCAGAACAAGATTTCTTCCAATGATTTCAACTTGAAACAGGCTGAGCCAAATTCAAAGATGAAGTTCAAGAAGGAGGTGTTAGGCAATAATGTTCATCTTCATTCACATAACTCTAATCAGCAAAGGAAATCTGCTCAAGAAAAACCTTTCAGAGTGGGTCAAAACAGTGATGGTTTGAGGAAACTGCCAGTGGTTGGTGAGAAGGACAAACCTCTGTTTGCTCAGCAAGACAACTATGGTGTGAAGAATGGACCCAGAAGGAAACTCTTGGTGGAGAAAGAGATGTCAGGTGAGCAATTTAGGGTCGAAATGAACACTGGTCCGCTGGCTGGTCCGTGGAATTTCAGTCCGGCCAGAAGAGTTAAATCAACGCTGGTCTGAGGTCCATCAGTGAATTCATTCACCAGTGACCATACATGCACCTACACTTTTAAACAAACAATCATCTAAAATTTCAGGCTTATACTAAATCATAGAATAGCTGATTATGATTTTTTTTCTCCTAACTGAAGGACCTGTTAATATCAAGGAGGACAAGTAGATCTCAAGGAACACCGCTGCTATTGGCCAATTATATTCGTAGTTATTTGTGTCCCCTAAATGCTTAACTCTAGGTGTAATATTTCTTCCCGTCACTGTGCATCACACTTGTTTGAACACATGAAATCCCCTGGTAGAACATTTTAATTATAAAAGGCCAGAATTTGGGAACTGAATACATGCATATCCTGTGCTTAATAAAATGAATGATCAGTCATTTTTGTCATTGTTCCAAGTCCCATATTGTAATGGTTTTGTCCAAATGTGAGGTTAGATTTTGGATATTGTCTAGAAAAGCTTCTCTCTTTTTAACATGAGACTTCCATGAGAAGTTCCTGTTAGGCATCACAGTAGCTTGTGTTTGGCCATGAGGACGGTAGTGCTCTGGATGTAGATCCAAGCTTATACTGTTATAGTGTTTCTGATCACCCAATCCTTGTTCTACTGTCATAGCTGGAAAAATGTTTGTACTTAGTAGAGGCATTAAGTTATGGTTGGTTGTGGTAGAGTAGTGAAAGATGGTAGAGGCCTGTAAAATTTCATGTACATGGCATGCCACTGTTGGAGCGTTCTCTTTTGTTTTTTTTCAAGTCATTTTTATTATTAAATCAAGTTTATATCCTTGATTTGACGTCTACAAAATCTTCTTTCCAAAATTTAGCAAACCTTCATTTCTGTCTAATCAGATAGTAACCTGCTCAAGTTTACAAGGGATTTATGAAAATAAAAAGGTATAAATGTGCCAGTCAAATACACTGTAAGGTGATCGATGCATTTTAATACACGACAGACCAACTTGAGGAGGCAAATGAATACTATTGAGTTGGGTGAATTTGTTATTTGTTCCTACAGGGTCAAAGCAATAAACATAGCTATGTGAAAAGGGTCTGTAATATGTGTAATATGTTGTGTTATATATTTTACCTACTTAATAATTTTTGACCTTAGATACATTTCTTTTTTCCATTGAAGGTGGTTGTCTTTCACACAAGACGGCTGTAGCAGCTGGGGCACTGGTCATGTACCTGCGCTACCTTATAGACCCTGGGGACACAGGCCTTGATAAAGGCACAGGGAGTATCAAACTCGTGGACCCCGGAAAAAAGAGGGACATTCTACAGCAGGAAATAGGCCTGGGTGAGGGCCCAAGGCAAGATCAGCACCCAGACAGTTTAATGGACCGAGGAGACCCTTACCAGCACGAGGAGGGAGATGAAGGTGATGATGAGGAGGAGGATGAAGATTACAATGATGGTGATGAGGAGGATGATTATGGTGAGAATGGGGAAGCAAAGTTAGCCGGACGAAATCTGATTCACATTAAGAGGTTAGGACCAGGGGAGAAAGGCAAACAGGAGCTATATGATAAAGCGAGAGACCTGCCTGACAATAACAAGGAGGAGGAAGATGAGGAGTACAATGGAGACAACCAGCAAAACAATGACGAGGAATATCCGTATTACGATGAAACAGAAGAGGTAAAAAAATTGAAGGTGAAGCATTTAAAAGACTTGCCTGTTGATGTGAAACATGACAGGCCTGCCAAAAGCCTGGACAAGGAATTGTTTTCAGGCTCAATTAAACCCGTGCCTGAAGTGAAAGGCGCGGAAAGAACTATGGTGATTCTCTTTTTAGCCTGTTTTGTTGTCTTATTTTTATTTATGTTTAGGTTTATCAAGAAAAGACGTATTCACATAAGGTACCAAACAAGGACATTGTTTGGCCTGTAAAGCTGTGTATTTAGATGCGCATAATTTAAAATACATGTACTGTACATACATGTATAAATATTTTTGAAATTAGTCTATGCAATCTATTGAAGACTTTAGTGATTGTTTTGTATTGGCCATTTTCGTTGAGATGTGTCTATAAAAACATTTATACTTGTAGCAGAAACAGGTCATAGTAAATGTAGTGTCTTGGATTTGATACAGGGAAAGAAAAGATAAAATTGATGTAAACATCAGTAGACAGACCATTTAAAACTGTGTCTGAAAATACCTTCAATTCTTTTTTTTTTTTTAGATTCTTTGTCCCTGAACTCAATGTAGTCAAATGTTTGGATTGTAATGTGAGCTTCATGGGGCGAATTGCTGTACAGATAATGTCTACAGGCTATCACACTCACTTTTCTCTGGCCATAAACCAGGTACTAAATGTCAAGGTCACTTTGTTTTGTACAGGCATAGTTCACAGGGGTAAAATTCACAAGAATTTATTCAGACTGACCTAAACATAAAGTTGTAGAAATAGTTGTTAAATTCTTTGATGACATATACTATCAACAGGGATAAGCTCATTTTATACTTCACAAAGTCGACTGCGTTCACTTCAGTGAAAAAGTCTAAAAGAATTAATAAATAAGATACAGTTTTTATTTTTAAATTTAATGATCGTCCTCTTAATACTTGTTTAATTTTTATGTTTTTCCCATTTAACATTAGGCCTGATCTTGAAGTGAACCTTGATCTCTGACCTTGAAACCTTGATCTCTGACCTTGAAACTTTTGTATTTGTGTTACAACGCTGTTCTGTTCCAAACCTCTAACCTTTATTGTCAAAAACATGGGAGATTTTAGTCATTGAATATTCATTTTGTCTTTTGCCAAAACATTGTAGAAATCTAAATCTGGCACACAACAGGCTGGCTTAAGCTGGAACAGTATAGGAGTGCATATCAGATTATTGTTGGGATTGTCAGGTGAAAAAGGGCCCCAGAGTTAATTATGTAAAAACACACAGTATTTTACACTCTGAGCTTAATATGCCTAAAGAGAAGATGTTGTAGGTCAGGTAGTTGCAGTGTACCAGATCCCTACTGTGACTGAAATTGGCTGCCTGAGGCTTTTTTATAGTTATGTTGTTTTAATTATCATTTGAATCGTCGCTGTCGTGACTGCTTTTTTTTAATAATGGGTTTTTTTTTTGGTATTTTTGTGAAAAAAAAAATCCAGTTAATTGCTACAGTATTGTCATACTCTCTGCAGAAAATATATAATTTAATATCGTACATGTAATTACGAAATGCTCAAGGTACAGCTCTGCTGTTGAGTTTCTCATGTTCTGAATTTGAAGCATGTGTCCATGGCTCTCCACAGCAACAATAATCCATGACAGCTTCGACATTGACATGGTTGAGTAAAATGCTGACAGTAACTTACACTCCTGTATTGTATTATGGCATGGCCCAAAAATTTTTGGGCAGTACCATAGTACAGATGCCAGTAGAAGTTCGTTATTTCCTCTTTAGATTTATGAACTTTCATAATTTTCACTTTTTGTCTTTACAACAAGAGCAGGAACCTATATTCAACATGAGGCTTAAGATTAACACTGTTTCGACTCTTTTTGTGATACATGTGCTTTGGTTTTTCTTGTCAACACTGAATATGAAGATCTCTTTCAGTGCCCCCTGATTCAGTTCAGTTGCCCCCTGATTCAGTTCAGTTGCCCCCTGATTCAGTTCAGTTGCCCCTGATTCAACCATAGACACTGTACATGTTTTGATGATCTGAAAATCAAAAATAACACATAAGTTATTGTTATTATTGTGATGTAACTATGGAGGAACATTCCTCCCAGCTTTGCTTCACAAATACAGTGTGTAAGCTGAGATATCAACATGGCCAACCGATTTCGAGGAATATGTAACTGAAATAAAAGTAATCAAAGTACACTTTGATGGATGCTGGTGATGCTAAACTGATGCAACTTTTGCCATTGTATCAGACGTATACAGCAATTGCAGAGCAGTTTTATATTGCTGCTAAAGATATCTATGAACAATAGTGGCATGTCATTCATTATATGTGTTGGAGTGAGATTTTGTACTATAATGCAGCCTCCAAATGTTAATAATCCAACTCAAGGATTTTGTTTTGACAGAGTTGTATGGGAACATGTCTTTATGGTTTATCTCACCACAAATGGTGTAAGAAATCCTGTAACTTCTTATTTGCCCATTTATAAAAAGGATTTTTGGAGATTTGCATGAAAATTACATTACAACCTCTCTGAGTATGATCTGATTAATCTTGGTTCCAAATTCAGACAGGGTCCCTTTAAAAAGACACCAGATCAGATCAGCTTTGTTTTAGCAGTTAATCTAGAATCCTCGTTGACTGATTCAGCATTGAACAGTGACTCGTACACACTCATGCTTATCCTCCTCGTGTTGGCTGATTCAGTATTGAACAGTGACTTGTACACACTCATGGCAATGCTCCTTGTATTGGCTGATTCAACATTGAACAGTAACTCCTACACATTCATGCCTATCCTCCTCGTATTGACTGATTCAGCATTGAACAGTGACTCCTACACACTCATGCTTATCCTCCTCATGTTGGCTGATTCAGTATTGAACAGTGACTTCTACACACTCATGGCAATGCTCCTCGTATTGGCTGATTCACTATTGAACAGTGACTCCTACACATTCATGCCTATCCTCATATTGGCTGATTCAGCATTGAACAGTGACTCCTACACATTCATGCCTATCCTCCTCGTATTGGCTGATTCACTATTGAACAGTGACTCCTACACATTCATGCCTATCCTCCTCGTATTGGCTGATTCAGCATTGAACAGTGACTCCTACACACTCATGCTTATCCTCCTCGTGTTGGCTGATTCAGTATTGAACAATGACTCCTACACACTCATGCCTATGCTCCTCGTATTGGCTGATTCAGTATTGAACAGTGACTCCTACACACTCATGCCTATGCTCCTCGTATTGGCTGATTCAGTATTGAACAGTGACTCCTACACACTCATGCCTATCCTCCTCGTATTGGCTGATTCAGTATTGAACAGTGATTTCTACACACTCATGGCAATGCTCCTCGTATTGGCTGATTCACCATTGAACAGTGACTTCTACACATTCATGCCTATCCTCCTCGTATTGGCTGATTCAGCATTGAACAGTAACTCCTACACATTCATGCCTATTTTACTCATATTGGCTGATTCACCATTGAACAGTAACTCCTACACATTCATGCCTATTTTCCTCGTATTGGCTGATTCACCATTGAACAGTGACTCCTACACATTTATGCCTATCCTCCTCATATTGGCTGATTCAGCATTGAACAGTGACTCCTACACACTCATGCTTATCTTCCTCGAATTGGCTGATTCACTATTGAACAGTGACTCCTACACATTCATGCCTACCCTTGTATTGGCTGATTCAGCATTGAACAGTGATTCCTACACATTCATGCCTATCCTTCTTTTGGCTTATTTAGCATTGAACGGTGACTCCTACACATTCATGGCTATCCTCGTATTGGCTGATTCAGCATTGAACAGTGACTCCCACACATTCATGCCTATCCTTCTTTTGGCTTATTTAGCATTGAACAGTGACTCCTACACATTCATGGCTATCCTTGTATTGGCTGATTCAGCATTGAACAGTGACTCCTACACATTCAAGCCTATCCTTCTTTTGGCTTATTTAGCATTGAACAGTGACTTCTACACATTCATGGCTATCCTCGTATTGGCTGATTCAGCATTGAACAGCGACTCCTGCATTTGTCTATCCGCCATGTTTTGGCTGATTCAGTGTTGATCAGTGACTCATGCAGTTATCTATCCTCCTTTTTTGGATGATTCAGTGTTAAATAGTGACTCCTACACATTCATGCCTATCCTCCTTGTTTTGGCTGACAGACCCTGATAACTTGGTAGATTGATTGAAATCTGTCCTGCAACAAGGAGGCACATTACGTGCACTTTTAAGGACTTCTTCGTCATCATATGACATCATATTTGGCTGATTCAGCCTATCCTCCTGTTCTGGCTGATTCAGCATTAAACAGTGACTTTCACACATTCATGCGTATCCTCCTCGTAGTGAACAATTCTTGGTTCAGATTGAGGCAACCATTTGGTGCTCAAGAAGGAAAGCGTATATGGTGTTCATCTGGAGTTGACATATAAATTTACTAAATATAATCATGTGGGTCAATATTTTCTGTAAGTAATACTCCTTTCTTAAAATGCTCCATTTCACTGACAGGATATTGTGTACATTTTCACATTTACTGTACCTGTTATAAATTATTTACATTATGTTTTCAAAGAATAGGGCGCCTTTTCTCATGCAAGGGCAACTCAGGGCAAAGGCATCGGCCATTGTTCTTTTGAAATACAGGATTACAAGGTTACCAATTTGTGTAAAAAACAACAGCACAAAAGCAGGATTGGGCCATAGACTCTGAATTGTTAAATTGGCAAATGCCCAATTTTTAAAACTCCTTCCTGCCTTTAACACAATTAACAGTCCAAAGCTATGAATTCTTTGTGTTTGTTTCCTTCATCACATTAATACAAATATTGGTATATGTGTGCTCATAAAACACTGACATAGAACGTAAGTATTGCAATGTCACAGAAGAAAAGCATGTTCTATGGCAGTTTGGACCTTTTGTGTAGCTCATCCTTTCATTGAAGACACATACTTCAATTTGTACCCATGATACCTTGGACAAGTTGAAGGGTTGTAACCAGAACAACGAGGACTGATATGCCTAGGTTTCCAGCAACCAAGACAGGCTTTCGGTGTCAGGGCTTGCTGTGGGAGTCATTGGAGAAGAACATGTCATAATAGTGGAAGGTCAGTTGGTTGAATTGTCTGGACTGTTGGTTGAATGGTCTGGACAGTTGACATGTATTGCTGGCGGTTAGGTGCTTGACCCCGGGTTTGTCTCACTAGAATCAGCAATATACAGGAAGTGTAATCCCTTATATTGATTACGTTAAATCTTTACTTAAAACCATTTTCTGAACTATATTTATACCAATCTTTATTTTTTATTGCTTAAAACCATTGTTTATATTGTCATTTTGTAATTCACGTTTATATAGTACCTACATATGTCTGTATTAACCCTGGCACACCAGTGTTATATGAACACACACAAATGTGGACACATGAAGGCAGTTATCCAGTTGGATAAGGGGGTGATTTCAGTGAACTTGACCTACATGTAGTTGCTGAGTCGTCTTGATAAGGCATGCTTTCTAAGATTTGTTAAACACTTTTAAATTTACCAGCCTGATCACTCAAGCTTTAACATATTTGATGTAGAGTTAGGTGATTGTCAATATGATCTGTGTAAAAAGAACTCCATGTTTGAAGTGGAATGCTGAGAGATCTGTGATTCTGACCAGGATTTTTGTATGGCTTTGTTTTGAAATTGGCATCATACTGTGCATGAACCATTATGTGGTGTCAGTAAATGTGGATTCCTTTGGATTGTTTTCTTCAGTGGTATTTACAAGATGTCACGACATGACCATACTAGTTAGGCTCATTTAATCAGCAGCTTGCCACTGCTCGTGATCCTAATAAATTAAGCTGAAGACAGTCATTGCTAACATTTTTTCTCATTTTACCTGTATTTGTTAATACTCATTTTGTACAAATTGATATTCAAATTGCTATTACTTATATGTGAAGATAAAGTGCACAAAAACTGTATATACGTCATTAATCAAAGGAATGAGTCCATAAAAATATCAAAAAATCAAAGATAACTGCTTCTGCATATTATATTGTTTATGTTTCATGACATCAATGTGACGCTGGGATGTACAAGGTCGTTTTTATGTCATTTCCTGTTTCTTCAGATTCAACTGTGTTAGAAACTTGTCCAGTTCTGTTGAGGTTGATTATCTCCCTTTATTGTTCACCATTTGGCTGACCATGTCTTTTTTTTAACCAATTTTTATGTTTTCTAAATAGGTTTTATGTCTGAAACAATGTTTTTGAATCGTTTTTATCATTGTATTGCAAACCGTAGCAAAAATGTAACTTGTGTTTGTGCACTTTTACTCTCGTGACTGAATTCCTTGTAAAAAAAATTGTAATGAAATAGTGAAAGCTGCATATATAAAGTCGTGGTTATAACTAAATCGTAAGTTCTTTTTGAGCCGGCATTAAACTACGGATGAACGTGAAGCAAATGCATAATCTTGGTTTATGCAGAATACATCGTCATCGTCGTTGGGAAACTGACTTTCTAGTGAATCTCTACGCAAATAATATTTTATGTCTGGTATGTGATTTTTTATGTACGAAATGAATCTGGTAGGATTCTCATGTCCAAAAGCATCCTTGTCTGCGATAAATGTACATGTATGTGTGAGTGCATTCTGGTAACGTGCAGAAGTAGGTCTGTGCAAAAGTATGTTTGTACACGTGAAAAGTCAATCCCAGCATTGTGTATTAAATATGTATAGACATGTGGTACATTGTAATAGTTATGGTGCTTTGAAGTATGAGAAAGAGGTATCTAACAAAACGAAACTTTTTGCGGGTCTTGCAAAGAGAAACCATGTTGTCTTGATTAATGCATTGTAAGTTAAATTTGTGTAGAACCTGAAAATACATTTTACGCTGTGTAAATAAAGACACATGTGATGTTGATTATTGTCCATGGATTTTATGGGAATGTCTCGCCTTTTGTGTACTGTATTTTCTGTCCTGTTCTAACCCACGCTGGTCGAGTTGTATAATGGGTCCTACCAGAAAACGATTACCACTGGTTCGGCTGCACCTTAAGTGTGGCGTAGATCGACTTCCCCACTCTGAGCAACGGCATGGGTTTGTGACAACAGAGTAAGTGAAAGCAAGTATACGATTGTGCTCAGAATAGTGTTTGTGAATCTGGCCGAGTCGTCTAATGGGTTCCACCCACGTGAGGATTACTACTTTACCATTGAGGTCCCTCTGGGTTAGGCTGTAGCGTAGAGTTGAGTATCAACATAAACCCGACCGCTGCGATTTAAGTGAAATAACCTTCATTTTAACGCCAAGAGTAGTTAACATTAAAAATTGTAATGATTGTACTATAGAGTCAAATTCTGAAATACGAGACATACACATGTAGTTATGTCCATACCTGTTTATTCTAGTTTACCAAGAGCTATAGAAGCTTAAATGATACATGAAAAAACTTCTTTTTTTTATATTTAACTGTACGGAGTGTATGGTGTGACCTAACATAAGAGAGTACAAGGAAGGCTTTCTTCTTGTGTTGGCCGTAAAAATGGCTTAAATTAAGTAGCTGTCACAACTTTGTTGAGAGAGTTTCAATTGGGTCGCTAAGCTGACCCCGCGTTCCAAGTATGTTCATCGGTGACGTCATTTCCGAATATATCTGACCATTGACGCGAAATATGTATAAAATAAAGGGGTTATTGAGACGTGAAATATACCTCAAAAATGAGATTTTTTTCCCCTTCCCTTGGCTTATCTTTCTTCTTGTTTAAAACTGTGTATACCTTATACCTTTTCAGGTATCCTTTTAAGGAATAGATAGATGTATAAACTCGATCTTGCCACTTTTAAGGAATAGATAGATGTATAAACTCGATCTTGCGACTTTTAAGGAATAGATAGATGTATAAACTCGATCTTGCCACTTTTAAGGAATAGATAGATGTATAACCTCGATCTTGCCACTTTTAAGGAATAGATAGATGTATAAACTCGATCTTGCCACTTCCATTCTACTTTACACCAGTATTCTGGTTCATGATCCGTTTACCTGTACAACTTTTACAACAAGGGGACACTACCCTATGGAACCGTAAAAGGGACATGAGTCAGAAATGTCACAATAAAGGCATGCTTGTCGTTAGCATATGATTGTTAGACATCCAGCAATGCTACGAATACATGGGCTGATTGATGTTTTACGCCATACTCAAGAATATTTAACTCATACGACGGTGGACAGCATTATGGTGGGAGGAAACTCACGACCACCTGCAGGTTTCAGCAAGACCATCCGCAGGTTGCTCCTGCCCTTCCAACGTACGGCCAGAGAGGAAGCCAGCATGTGCTAGATTTGAACTCACAGCGACTGTATTTGTGCGAGGCTCCTAGGTAATTGCGTCGCACTGGCACGCTAACCACCTCTACCACGGAGGCCCCCATGTGCACGAAGATAGCTAGCCACTAATAAGCTGGATAGCTATTTCCAGTACCGTTGATGAGATTTCGTCTCTGCGAAGACAAACAAATCCACATGGCGGCATATTAAAGCATTGTGCCCCTAGACACACAGTTCAGCAAAATCCGGGCGTTTTATTCCACTCAGTGTGACATCTGAAATGTTACACTGGTTTGAAGACAGTTTCAAGTTGAAAGTTTACAAAATTACATTTTAAGAAATTGGATTGGAATTGAATTCAGGGCTTCCGCCGAAATGCAGCCCGGTATTGCAAACCAAACCGTGAATAAATGAATGTATGATTATGGCTTTAAGCTACATCGGCAATATTTCAGCCGTATCCTCCTGTTATAAAACTACATGTTTATGTGGGCTACTACAGATCAGGGGCCGATTTATAACAATCCATTCCTGACAGGTCAGAATTTAAAATATGAATTTAACGTTAAATTTTGAACTTAGTAGAAATTTGAAATTTTGACCATATACTTCATGAATGTTAGCTTTAAAAATTACCATTTCCAACACCAAAAACTGAACATTGTGACGAGCTTTTAAATTTTGTCTTCATTCAGACATGACTGTGTGGAATCAGCTCCATTCCCTTTGGTGATAATCACTGCAGTGAACGGTTTTGTGTGTGTGTGTGTGTGTGTGTGTGTGTGTAACACACCAAGGCCGCAACTGTGCTCTTTTGATTCATTAGACCCATACTGCTCACAGGCCCAAAACTTGGCAGTAGGGCTACAGTACGGTTGTAGAGCTGGAGGCTTCCGTGTGGCTGCTGCTGTACGTACCACAAGGTATAAAACTGTGTGGTACTGTGTTGGCACATTTTTGCTACGTATCGTGCGGAAATCACACACTCGTAAATCAGTTAACCTGTAGATCCCATTACTTTTCCTAGGGACATCCCTGCGTCCACGTCGAAAATTAAGAAACTGGAAGTCTAGTCCTTGTAGACCCAGCAGCAATTTTACACTCTTTCTACTTGATACGTGCACTACCCCTCTACAGCGTGATGTGGATATGTATTATTGTCGAGTTTCAATCGCAAATAATAAATTAAACCTATCACAATAACCTTAGTCTTTAGAGTTTATTATTAAATAAAATTTAATGGCCTGGTTTTTCAAGGGAGGACACGCACCCATGAGACTCCTTGTCGCTTTTAATGTGGGTTGCTTCCCTTAGCATATAACGCTACTAAGTGTTTGTTGATCAATGTTTTATTTATATATTTATTAAGTGATTGTTCAACATCATACTGAAAATGTTTCAGTCATATTGAAGATGGCGGTCAGTTGAATGAGGTTAAACCAACGACATTTGGCAAGTTACTGACAAACTTACACACCATTCAGACTTGCATGGCAAAGAAGACGAAGAGATATTCAACTAATGCAAGACTGTGAACTGTGAAACTCGACGACCAAGTATATTGTCACCAAGTTCCAGCGAAGAATGAGGGCCGGGAAATCTAAAAAGAAAACCTTGTTTAAGCCTCGGGTTGAACCTGCGCCGCGTAAACCGGGAGTCTTCATTGGGGATGCTATCCTTATAACTGAGCTATATACGTTCACCTCCCTGAATGATTGGTTAAGCTGTAGGCCTATGGAGGAATGCTCCACTTACATTACGGATTTCATGTACGTTAACGTGTACGGGAATCTAGGTAGGCTAAGACCCATAGGAAATCACTTCACCTCGCCTAGTAATGGGCAAATTCCCTGACGAAGATCTAGCGGGACTTTGGTTTAACACATAATGTCGACTCTGTAAAGGACGCTGATCCGCTGTGCCGCCTAGGATGCCTCACAGTCCTGTATAGATAGATGACTTCAAAATACAGGCCCATCAATAAGAGAAGACAGGTTGTGAAACTGAGTGACCTACAGTACCAAAAACATTGCGAGAGTTTTTACAGATTTGTTCCATGTTTGTTTTGATACAGGCCCATATAGACCCATATAGGATAAAGTATTTTGTGTTAAATACCGTAAAATTCGTATTTGAAAGGTTGCAACATAAAATAATATAAAGAAAGAGAAGGCTGAACCTATATATATGACGTAGAATTTACTATAATAAAATTAATATTATCTATGAAGACACATACATCTGGGGGCGGGGTTCACAGGTCACACATGTTTCCAAATATTAGACTGTTTGCCTTTGTATGGCGAAGGGTGAGGTACTCAGAACCTTCCATACATAATATTTATTCCCGGTGCAAACAAAAAATCTAAAAGGTTTAAACACATCACGGAAATAATGCTCAAGCACAGCAGCTGTGGTCAAGAAAAGAAACAGCAACGCCAAAGTATTATGGTTATGTAGTTCAGGTTACATGTCAGTGTGTGTGCAGAGTTATCCACCCTGCCTGCAAGAGGGCGCTCTTTGTTCTCTTCCTGTTGTGTTCTTGGAGTACGTTTGGTATTGTGCATTGTGAACGAAAATACAGTTCAACCTTACTGATACACAGTCATCTTGCATGTGGTTTTATTGCTGTAATATCGGGACCCCTCCTAACTCAACTGGCGTGGTGGCAGCGGTAGGATACCTGAAGCCCTCATTTTTGGTTAGGAAATTAAGTGGCGGCTCCCGTCGTGTGACTGCGTTTGCTGACGTGGGGTCGTTATAGCAAGCCTCAACCTTCTGTTGTGCCAGACGTGGATTTCACCGTACGCCAGATTGGTCCTTGGAAGTATATAATAAATACCGATCTCTCAAGTGCGTTCTACCAGATCCCTCTTTCTAAGGATTTAATGAAGTATTGCGGCGTCGCTACTCCGTATCGTGGCGTCCTTGTTTATTCACGGTCCGCAATGGGAATGCCAGTCTCGGAGACTGCCTTACAGGAACTAATGTGCACAGTTCTGGGAGACTTTCTAGAGCAGGGCACAGTTGTCAAACTAGCAGATGATCTTTACTGCGGTGCCCAAACACCAGAGGAATTGCTCTCCATATGGGTAAGACTACTACAAACACTACAGAAAAAAAGTTTGCGTCTGTCCTCCCCCAAGACAGTCATCGCCCTCTCCTCAGTCTCCATCTTACGTTGAATCTAGGGGGGAGGGATCTATCCACGCCGGCTCTCACCGTATTGCTGCCCTGGCGTCTTCCTCTGTGCCGACAACTCCTCATGGCTTACGCTCATTTATGGGGGCCTAAAGATCTTGGCTCGAGTAATTCCACGCTGTTCTGGCATCTTGTCTCTGTTGGACCCTCTCACCACTGGATGTCAATCAATCTTGTGTGGTCTTATGAACGACTCCAGGCTTTTCACTCAGCCCAACAGGCCTTATCCACTAATAAAGCCATTGTTCTGCCCCGCCCAGAGGACCAACTATGGATCATCACAGACGGATCCGTCAAAACACATGGCATCGGAGCTACTCTGTATGTAACCCGCAATGGTGGGCAGCATCTTGCGGGATTCTTCAGTGCGAAACTTCGAGGACGACAGATAACGTGGCTCACATGTGAAATTGAAGCACTGTCCATTGCGGTGCCAACCAAGCACTTTCATCCATACATCAGGGCCTCCATGGCTCAGTCGGTTAGCGCGCTAACGCAGCGTAATGACCCAGGAGCCTCTCACCAATGTGGTCGCTGTGAGTTCAAGTCCAGCTCATGCTGGCTTCCTCTCCGGCCGTAAATGGGAAGGTCTGGCAGCAACCTGCGGATGGTCGTGGGTTTCCTCCGGGCTCTGCCCGGTTTCCACCCACCATAACGCTGGCCGCCGTCGTATAAGTGAAATATTCTTGAGTACGGCGTAAAACACCAATCAAATAAATAAATAAATAAATTCATCCATACATAGTGCAATCCTCCCACAAGGCCTGCATTTCTACGAATAGTAAGCCCTGTGTCTAAGCCTTCGAGAAACTATGTCGTGGCGAGTTTTCTGCCATTCCAAGGATGTCAACATTTCTGTCCACCGTCAGGCAATACGAGGCTTCTATCCGCCATCTAGCTGGGTCTGCTAATGTCCCTTCAGACTTCGCCAGTCGAAATGCTCCTGACTGTGACAATCCGTCCTGCCAGGTGTGTTTGTTGCCCTTCCTATGGTCTGGCGCAATGTAAGGCTGTAACACAGACGAGAAGAGACTAATTATTTAGATGGCACAGAACTTTTAATGGAAAATGGCGGACAACCAGTCTCATCCTCCCAATCAACCAATCAGAACTATCGTTTTACTCAGCGTCAACGCACATGTTGGCAATTCCCCTCCTGTGTAACGCCTAAGAGTTATGTCCCTTAGAACAACATTGCTAATTACCTACGATTGCTACACTCTCTCCCTCTAAATAAATGTCGTCCCGAGATTAGCTACGTTCATGGCTCATCCACACTTCAACTGATTCCACCAAATCTGTCGCTACATCACCGATGAGATAATAACCTAGGCATATTCAACGCGAAATTTTATTAGATGGCCAGTCTAACAAAATCCATGTCAAATTTCTGTTCTCAACAGATTCATGTGATGCTACTTCTACCCATAGGTAGGAAGATTACATTACCTTGCCTGTTTTCCAATCTTTCCTAAAACTGTATTGAAAACAGCAACTTTTCAGTGGATCACGTCTAAAGTCTCGTGCCCTTGTACTACTCAACAGCTGAATCAACTGTAACTGACCATCACTTCTACTAAAATTCAACAATCCCAATGTCCTGGGTCAGTTCAAAATTTAAACAGCAAAATCTACAAAGGAAATGTTATTTAACACTAAACTGCCAGAGTTCACAGTCCCAACAATCAAGTCTTCAATTTACTGACACACTTGTTACAATGTGGTCCACAACATCGGAAATGGTGAACCTATCCCCAGGGGAAAAAACTGCCATGGCCACGTCACGGTTACTCTGTCACAATTTACTGTCCTCAAACAAGGCGGCGATCGGTACTCAGTGACATTTCCCATTGTGTCGTAAGTCAGCCGGGACGGTGGTTTGATTGTCCTCTTGGATCGTTGTCTCCGTCGCACAGTTCCATTATCTTCGTTGTCACAATCGGAACTGGAATGAACACTATCACTGGCCGCATCCGATCCACTGTAGAGGGTATGCTCGTGTTGTGTCATTTCAGTTCTCGGAGTGAAAGACTCAGCCTGAGGGTTAAGCTTGAATGGACTCTGTCGTTGTTCTACAAACCACTCTTGCCAATCAAGATCAGTATCAGAATCAGTCTCTGGGTGTTCCACAGTGTCGCGCTTCCCTTTTTTCTTCACTTTTCGAGGTATTTCTGACTTTGCTCGAGTAGGCTTTGGCAGCTCCAATGGAAGATTATCACAAGGCAGGAGTAAGTTTCTGTGTAATATCCGAACTTTGCCAGTTCCATCCTCAGCTTTCACTTGATAGACAGGGCTGTCATCGCCTAGGCGCTGAAGGACGACTTGCACCTTGTCTTCCCACCACGATCTCAGTTTTCCAGGTCCACCTCGTTCTGATAAATTCCGGACAAGAACCCTGTCATTTGGCTGAAGGATGTTTGACATCATTTTGCTGTCGTAATTCTTCTTGCCCTTTGCTGCTGATTTTGCTGCTGTTTCAGAAGCCAGTCTGTACGCTTGTTTCATATTTGTTTCCCACTCATGGACGTACTGAGTCTTGGCATTTTTCGGTGTCTGAATGTCAAACAAGATGTCCACAGGAAGACGAGGAGATCGCCCGAACAATAGGAAAAACGGCAAATAACCTGTAGAATCATTCTTCGTACAGTTGTAGGCGTGTACAAGTTTGCTCACGTGTTCTTTCCAGTTAGGCTTCTCTCTAGAGGACAAGGTTTTCAACATGGTTAATATTGTTCGATTAAACCGTTCTGCTTTCCCGTTTCCTTGTGGGTGGTAGGGGGTTGTTCTCGAGCTAATCATGCCACAAAGTTTCTGTAGGTGACAAAACAACTCGTTCTGGAATTCGTGCCGGACGTGCCGGAAATCCGAAACGGGGAATAAAGTCACTGAAAATCCGTTCAGCTGCAGTTTTCCCAGCCTTATTCCTTGTGGGGTACACTTGCGCAAAGCGAGTAAAGTGGTCAACAACTACTAACAAGTACTCGAACCCACCCTTAGCTTTTTCCAGATGGACAAAGTCAATGCACACCAGTTCGAACGGTGAGCTGGTCACGATTGGTTGGAGAGGTGCTCGACTAGCTTTGGTTGGCACCTTGTCCTTGAGACACCCACACTCACTGTTGACGTAATGTTCTACCTCAGCCGTCATCTTAGGCCAATAGAAGCGCTCTCGTATCAGTGAGATCACTCATTCAGCGCCCATGTGTCCCATATTGTCATGCAGTTCTTTCATAACAAGTATTTGCCACTTCCTTGGAAGCACAATCTGAGTACGTTCTGTTCCTCCAGGTAATGTGCTCACCTCACGAGCACACCATTTCCGTTGAAGCTCAGCTTGCTGAATTCTTTCAGCAGTTGTAAGGGTACTTTCGTCTGTTTGAATGAAGGGCGCTTGCCAGTTTTGACATGCGGTATCACAACACCAATGTCTTCATCGCCCTCCTGCGCTTTAATAATCTCTTGCAAGGGTGTTCTTTGCAATGGTGTAGCACAGTCGGTCACCTTGAACTCTGCCACAAGGTTTACATCACTAGACACCGAAGCAATTAGAACATTGTCCGGACGGGTTGTAGTATTTACACCACTAATGATAGCTTGCAAGGCATCCTGAACAATGACCTCTGGGTGTTGTTTCCTGGCTTCATTGATATCAAGAGGCATCCTTGAAAGCCCATCGGCATCACAGTTTGTTTTACCTGGTTTATACCTTATTGTGAATTCAAAGTCCGACAATTCGGCAACCCATCTGTGCCGTGTACTGTCCAGTTTGGCACTTGTTAAGATATAGGTCAATGGGTTGTTGTCACTAAAAACCTCAAATCCAGGAGAGTAATATAGGTAATCACGAAATCTCTCGCAGATCGCCCATTTGAGGGCTAGGAACTCTAATTTCCCCGAATGCAGGTAATACTTCTCTTCTGCAGGAGTTAACGTCCTCGACCCATAGGCAACCACAGCGAACTGTCCATTGTCCCTCGTTTGGTATAACACAGCTCCTAAGCCCTTCTGCGCTGCATCCACATGAAGAATGAACTTCTTACCAAAATCTGGGTACGCCATGACATGTTCGGACAGCAGATCATCAACCAGTTCATTTAGTGTTTCTTGATGTTCTGCAGTCCACTGGATAGTTTGTTTAGGATTTACTTGGGCGTACTTGGACTTTTTACACAGTTTTGACTTCTGAGGGGAATCTTTCCTTTTCAAGAGATCATACAGCAGTTTTGCTCGTCTAGAAAAGTTGGCCAAGTATTTCCGGTAATATCCGAGGAAGCCTAACATCTGCCTCAGCTGTCCTACCGTCTGTGGAGGAGTGTCTTTGAGTTTTCGCACAGGCTCTTTCTCAGCCGGGTCCATCCGATAGCCATCCCTTGACACCAGGTGGCCACACTAGATGTCTAACTGCAGGTCTGGGGCAAAGCCAATGTCATTTTCATCCCTTGCAAACACGGAAGATTCTTCATACAACATTTGCCTGACTTTATATTTCTGTTCTTCTGTTAGACAACTGTTTGTTAAGTCGATTGGCGGATGCCACAGTTCCTTTCCATGATTATGTGTAACACCTGACTGTGATGTTTCTACAGACTTTACAACATTTATGGGAATGACCGTTTGAATTTGATGCAATGTGCCAACATGGCAACTTCCTTTAATACTAACTTCTTGTGTTAACCCATTTGTTACAATTACATCAACAGCCACTCTGGTCCCTCTGTTAACAGTCACCAATGAACCATGAACCTGTACACCTTCAGGCCACAACTGCTCCACATTTGGCTCAAACATTACATCTGAACGATCATCGACTGTTGAGAAACATTTCACTACAACAGTCTCTCTGGCTGGCACTTTTGGCTGGTAGCTTTTTCTACCTGTAGTTACAAAACCCAATTCTGTGTTTGTTTTCTGATTAATTAAGTTAACCACAGCAGTTAATGTTCTCTTATCTATAGTGGGTAAACCTGACGGAATCAAATTAACCTTAAAGTCAAGTCCAGTTTCACTACTGTTGTCCTGATAGAATTTGATCACATTGTATCCTATAATAGGCTCACTCATGCCCTTTACATCGGACACCAGGAATGGGACACTAAGTTCCTGACTACTACTGTCTCCTAGTAAACGGAAGTTTATTGGGATCCAACCCTTGAATGGGATATTGATCCCATTAGCAGCTGATACTGTTAAATTACTGTCTCCAAGGATATCTGCCATAGGTTTTATTTCCGATTGAGGTAAGTGTTCTTTAACCCAGTAAATTGGCAAGAGACACACCTGTGCCCCAGTGTCCCACAAAATTTCAGTTTTTATTCCCTCTAAAGTACACAGCATTTTACACCTGTTGCCAACTGAATTTATCATCTGTACTTGAGTTCTGGTTGTTCGTTCTGGCCGTAAACAATCTCGTGGTTTTTCCAGTTGTTGAATGGCTGAACACATATTTATGACTTGGCCAATGTACTGTTTGACAGTCTATTGAACAGTATGCAACAGAATTACAGCCGGTACACTGCAACGCCTTTGTCAGCATTTTGCCACACTGAACGCAGCCTGGTAGGGATTCATTCCTGGCCATCACTCTCCCCTCTGTGGTGACCTGTTGTCGTTTCCCGAACGGTTTCCTTTCCCCACGCGTTTCCTAGCTTTACATCCAGCCTTGAAATGTTCCTCTGATCCACAAATAAAACAGTGGTTACTCTTCCTGTTGTGTTCTTGGACTGCATTCGGCATTGTGCATTGTAGGCCTCGGACCCCCATTAATTTTCCATAAGCGACAATGTTAACGTCTAGCGCTGTAGCTCAGTCCCAAACATTCCGTGGCCAATAAGCTTTGGTGCATACCTGGCCCAGCCTGTGAGAAAGAAGCCATAAAAATCTTGACATAGGTTGACCGTCAAAATCTGGACCTTTCCATGCCGGCAGCTGGGAGGCGTGCCTAGCAACGCCAAGGGGACGTCACTCGCAGCCTCATCACTACCTCACACCTTGTGTCCTCTCGCCCAGAATTTCAAACTTTCATCAATAAAGCTCATACCTCCTCAAAGTTTAGACAGTTTCCAGCATTTTAATACCAAGCATGCACCTGTGCACCAAAAATGGACGCCTGGGAGCAAAAAAAGACTTTATACCCTAAAATTCACAGAACTACAATCGTCCCTACCGAAAAACGGAAGTTGTAATGGGGGTCTGTGTCCTTGTGAACGAAAATACAGTTCAACCATACTGATACACGGTCATGTCGCTTGTGGTTTTATAGCTGTAATATCGGGACCCCTCCTACCTCAACTGGCGCAAACGATAGCAATAAAAGATCTGAAAAAGTTTGGTTGCAAAGAAGGCGTAGAAGATCCAATATATATTTATCTTATATATATTTATCTTATATGTACAACTATATTGTACATTATCTCTGTACATTATATCGTTTTACCAATTTTATGAAGTAAATTGCTTTCATACACGATACATCTATGTAATTATGTTGTAAGCCTCAATGTTTTAGGATTAGACCTAGGCTTATCTTAATTGGTTATGAACTCGTGGGCACCGGAGCAGACAGACGTGGGCCTATGCGAACACTAAAGACATAAAAATATAGGAAATCGTAAACATAAATCAATAAATACATTAATTAATTAATTAATTTAATTAATTAATGCGCTTTACAATAGAGTTGGGGCGGAGGGAGAAATGATCAGATTCAGAGTAACTTTCATGACGTGATGCATCCAGTTGTGTGGATATGCGCCATGCAGCTGACTGTGTTTCGCGTGCACGTGCTTGCGGCCCGCTTTCGGTCCGGACGTGCTGTCAGAGGCACAGATGATGCATACATATTCACATCGACCGACTAGCCGAGTGGAGTAACAGCTGCGCAACTCCCAGCCAGTTCTATCATATCCGTACTCACGCTCTCAAATTCCCCGTCTTGTATTTTAACTGACATTACGGAGTCAAGATCGATTCATCTACTAGAATACACGATCATAAACGATCGACGAGCTATTTATAGTCCTCATATAGAGGCCGGTGCACATAGGCCTAACAGTTAGGTCACAGCCCGTTTTATATAGCCTTGGTGCAGACACACTCGGTCATAAGATACACAACAATAATCCCAGAATATAGTTAGCCAGTGCATATAACACTTAGACCTCAGTCTCTATTATATAGCCTTGGTGGAGATACACTCGGTCACAAGATATACAACAATAATCCCAGAATATAGTTAGCCTGTACACATAACAGTATCGCCAAAGTCTGTATTATATAGCCTTGGAGCAGACACACTCGGTCACAAAATATACAACAATAGTCCTAGAACATAGAAACCAGCACACATAACAGTATGGCCACAGTCTGTATTATACAGCCTTGGTGGAGATACACTCGGTCACAAGATATACAACAATAATCCCAGAATATAGTTAGCCTGTACACATAACAGTATCGCCAAAGTCTGTATTATATAGTTTTGGAGCAGACACACTCAGTCACAAAATATACAACAATAGTCCTAGAACATAGAAACCAGCGCACATAACAGTATGGCCACAATCTGTATTATACAGCCTTGGTGGAGATACACTCGGTCACAAAATCTACAACAATAGTCTTAGAATATAGAAACCAGCACACATAACAGTATGGCCACAGTCTGTATTATATAGTCTTGGTGCAAATACACTCGGTCACAAGATATACAACAATAATCCTAGAATATAGGAGCCAATACCCATAAAAGTTGGTTAACCATCTGTGTAAGCCTTGGTACGCACATATATACACACCCGCTTACAGAATATAAAACATTGTCCGTAACATATATATAAGCCAGTACACAAAACATTTGGTTTATGCAATGTGTACAAGCCTGAATTGGTACACATACCCCCGGTTACAGCATACATCTTCACACAGGTCCGACACACCTAACAGGTACATCGTTTGATGTATAAACACCCGGTTACAGCATACAACCTCACTCAGGTCAATACACGTATCAGGTCACACAATCTGTACATCGTTTGGTGTACACACACCGGGTTACAGCATACAACCTCACTCAGGTCAGTATACCTAACAGGTCACACAATCTGTACATCGTTTGGTGTACACACATCTGGTCACAGCAAAAAACCTCACTCAGGTCAACACACGTAACAGGTGACACAATCTGTACATCGTTTGGTGTACACACACCCATTTACAGCATTCACATATAATACAGGTCGGTACACTGTATGTATGTATGTATGTATGTATGTATGTATGTATGCATGTATGTATGTGTGTGTGTGTGTGCGTGCGTGTGTGCGTGCGTGCGTACATACATACAAACATACGTACGTTTGGGGTTTAACGTCCTACCTTTCAATCTGTTGCCTATCTGTTGCATTTATTTGATCTTAAGTTCATTGTGTTCTGTAAAGTGACCTAATGCAATGGCGGATTCAATTAATGTGTTCTAGAAATGGTAGATTGTTATAGAAATGAGATGAAAGCATTTATCTATTCTTATCACCAGAAGGCTATTAGGCCTATATAGAAGTAAAACGACGGTACAGTAAGTGATAATGAGTCATTTCTGCATTGTCTGCGTGGTATCAGCTGTATGAGTTCCCTTAGGCCTAATCCAAAGCAAATGGTAGAAGAGTTATACATCGCTATTATCGCGCAACTGCCTAGGCCATCAAATGCGTATATAGCGACTTGGAATGTTGGTATCTCTCCCCTACCATTCCTCACTAAGTTTTGGTATATTTTATTTCCCCAGTGACAATACGAATATACGAATAATATAACCCCAGTGGTTAAAGAAATGTTTCACGTGTTATAGTGAAGCAACTAGCGTGCATTTACGGAGCCTGAATGTTTAACGTTCATTGGTAATTATATATGAGTAGCTTTGATGCAGAGACAATTCCTGTGTATATAACCAAAGTGGTTAAAGACTCCTTTCGTCTGGTATATATATATATATAGTGGCATTACTTAATCATTCATTCGTCTTGTATTGCAAGGGTATATATACTTACCGAGAACTATAATTGTTCGTACCAATGTACACGCGAATATATATATATACTGTTATTTTGGTGATTGGTCCTGAATGCTATTATTGACATGTAACGCATGGTAATGGAACATCAGGGCGATGTCACGGGTTATTTGGTATTTACGTCGTATATACTTAACAATTTTTCAGTCAAATGATGCCAAGGAGACATTAGGTGTATGTATTGTGTCTTCTTGTCCATGTCGTCAAAGTACTGCCGTCACTGAAGAATCAGGTCAAAGACATGACACCCCACCCATGCAGTCACATTACACAGACACGGAGACAACTCGTTTCCTTGCTCTAACCTCTCAGTGCTGAACTCCAAGCGAGACAGCAACAAGTACCTTTTTTAAAAGTGTTGAAAACAACACGCTCTTTTATACTGTCACAGTTGGGTACGGAAAACATAGTTTAACACTCGCGTTGTAGGACGTTTCATTGTAGACAAGCACCTTCTTCCTTTAACAGGACTGAACAAGCTTAAGGACATGTCTGTACACACCAACCGTGGATTATCTCTACAGTAGAAGCTTTAATAAGTGCATTGTATATTAAATGACTGCCCAGTCTCTGAGTGCTGGTTTGTTATGGTCGCTTGTTTACCATCTACTAGTATCATTCAGATGTGTAGAATAACCATTTTAGGTGAAGTGCTCGCCTTGATTGGCAAGCAATTAGTCATGTTGTTGTATAACAATATGCCGCAGTCACGAGCAATGCGTAGTAATCTACATACACGGCGCTGACCTTTGTGCTCAATTATATGTACCGACAGATATATATGTATGCTAATAAAGCTGATCTGGGTGACCCGTATTGTCATCGTAACATCTGTTGACCCATGCAATGCCGGTTCGGCCATAGGTTGTTTACACCAGTCCCCAATCATTATCCCCGTATAATGTATTCCGCAACACTGGCCAACTGGTTTGAAATCCGACCGAACTAGGTCAATCGATCCCAACGGCCCATAGTGAATGTCCGGAGCGATTACGACCAGAGTTATCTCCCTCCAATCAAGGCCAGTGGATGTTCGTGGGTCAATGCACAACTTGTCAATAGGCGTCTCCAGGATAATATGTGGCCTTACCCAACTGGATCGAGGGTTACAGATCCGCCAGGTTAAGTCACCCTCGAGTACAGGGGCACTGTGGCACGGACAGCTAAACGGGTCACCTGTATGATAAAGGGCCGAGAAACAGCTCAATAACGCCATTATGCCATGAGTGGCCTAATATATTTCCAGCCATTCATCACTCGGGCTATTCCTGAGCTTGATGTCGATAGATGTATTTATAACACGTCACCGAGAAGCCAGCATAGAGATGAATTTGAAGGAAAGATCCCCTGCAAAGGTTTTAGCTTGGGTAGTGAGATTTTTGCCTTGCCGTGTAATGTTAAAACGCAGCTAGTGTTGATATCGCACATGGTAGCCCAGTTAATGATGAGTCCCAAAGGCTATCAAATAAACGCTTCTGTTAATGCCTTCTTTCCACGAAACTATTGCTAGAACCGATCTTAGCACATTTGTCATCTGATTTATTTATTTATTTATTTATTTATTTGATTGGTGTTTTCCGCCGTACTCAGGAATATTTCACTTATACGACGGCGGCCAGCATTATGGTGAGAGGAAACCGGACAGAATCCGGGGGAAACCCACGACCATCCACAGGTTGCTGGCAGACCTTCCCACTTACTGGACTGGGCTTGAAACCACAGCGACCGCATTGGTGAGAGACTACCGGGTCATTGCGCCGTTCTGGCGTGCTTAACCACTCGGCCATGGAAGCACCCTCTTCATTAATTAGCATAACCTTTAACTTTTTCATGTGCATGGTAAAGGGCCTATGATATAGGTAATGAAGGCCCAGAGATGCGCGAATATAATGTTTTCACCTATGTATACTGTACAGTATTCAAATGCTCATTACCTGATCCTCAGTATTGTGAAAAACAATTAGCTTATCACACTGCGTTTTTTACACGCGTTTAAGTGTTTGTGTGATGTATACAATCCTTGCCTTATCAACTTTGTCAATCGTCATTGTTAAATAAGCCGACAAATTTTACAGTTTATTGTCGAGGAAATTATAAACTGGTTGCTTCTAATCTAAATGTGTAACAAGCAGCAGCATACGCACTTTTATATAAGTGGATATAGCTAGCTTTGTTTCACCGTATAGAGATACAAAAAATAAATGGGGGTTGAAAATTTAGCCTATATAACACTAATCAAGAAACCTGGGCATGAAAAAGGTAATAGCCATAGCTGATCCCTTCATGTCGTCAAAAGGGTAAAATAACTCTTACTGGCTGTTTCCGATTGGGTGATCGCATAGGAGAGGAGGCGTGGCCGTAAGGACATATTTGGCTGGCTGCGCGCCAGCGTCCCACCCGCAGCCACGCCCACCGTGAACGGGTAATTAACCTATATCCACGTCACCTCTTGGCAAAGTTTCCAGCCTGAGAGGCTCCATCTTCCTCATACAACGGACCACAGGGTCTCACTCACTGACATTGTATATACACAAAGAGGAAAACACATGTCCAAGTCACAAAAACGTATGCTTCATACGTGTGTAATGTAATCTTCGTGTACATGCAGGAACTGGGATGCGTGACCATTGGGTCATTTCTGTATTGTTTTCTATCTTTCTTTCTTCAGTGTTTGTGTGATATTTTTCGTTTCATTTAATTTTTTTGTAGCCTTTGGTTGAAAAGGTTTCATCATCAAAAATTTATTACGGTATTCTTTAACTGAAAAATCGATGGTTTTGTTATAATGTTATAATGATTATAAGCATATGGCATAAAACCTCATTGTAGACTTGAAACAAGCATGACTATTGGCAGGCACACAGTCCACTTTTTACACACAGTTAGTCAGATACAGTGCCCCCCCCCCCCCCTCAACCTCCAGTCACCCCACCCCCTCACCTCATCATCCCCTTCTCTCTCAGCTATATTCATTAAATGGCTTTCAGATTCGTGTCATTTATTCATTTATGTATAGAAGCCAATTGTTTAGCGCATGCGGACATAGTATATATGACAGAATACATGAAGTGATACCACAACAATCCTGTCAAAACCTGCAGCCCGCGCATGCAACCCGCTGGGACCAAAACCATCCATGCGAGACAAACTGTCCAGTACACATGTAACTATACCTAAATGGAAGGCCTTCAGATGTTAAGTTTTCATAAAATAGCCATCTACCCTTTGAGAATTTAACGAAGTTTTATGGAAGCCAGTCTTTGCTACGGTTGTTGTCTGAAAGAGAATAGAAGGATAAGGAATAACACAAGATTTCGTTTTCGGGGATTGACTGGAACTTCATCTCTGAAAAATATTCCCCGCTGTCAAAACGTCATTCATCTGTGACACAATACACTAGCAGTGACCCGTTTGTAATACACCAGGGAAACGACCCGTGTTTGATGAATATATTACACTTAACTCCGGTTGCCTTAGGTTTATAGTGACCTTCGCAGAATATGTGCAAAAATAGGTCAAAGAGTACTGCGAATGTATACCGACAAGAGTCTGTAACTTCTTTACGCAGAAGGGTGTGGTTGAGGCGTGTTTTATGAGACTTTTACTGGCGGACACAATCTGTAATGATTTCCGATATTAACATAAACCTTGCCATTTGGTGAAAGATCCGGTATTACCTCATCCCTAACGTGGTAATGTATCCAGTAATATTAACCTGATGCCGAGCTTGCATGTAGCATAATGTCCGGTAATATTAACAAAAGGCTGACCATGTGGCTCAATGTATGGCAATATTAACCTAATGCCGACCATGGGGCAAAATGCCCGGTAATATTAACCTAAAGCTGACCGTTGGACATGATGTCTGGTAATACTAACCTAAAGCTGGCTGTGTGGCATAATGTCAGGAAATGTTGGCATAAAACTGACCATGAGCCATAATCTCGGATAATATTAACCTAATATTGACCACGTGCAATAATATCCGGTAAAATTAACCTAAAGCTTACCATATCAAGCATTATGTCCGGAAATATTAATTTAAAGCTGATCATGAGGCACAATGCCCGGTAATATTAACCTGAAGCTGGCTGTGTGGCACCATGTCCGGTAATATTACCCTACACCTCACCCTGGAGCATAAAGTCCGCTTTTATTCACCTATAGCTGACAATGGGTCATATATAATGTCTGGTAATATTAACCCACAGCTGATCATAACACGGCATAATGTCCGGTAATATTAACCTATAGCTGACAACAGGTCATCTATAATGTCCGGTAATGTTAACCTAAAGACGACGCTGTGGCATAATGTCTGATAATATTAATTTTTAGCCGTATGCATAAAACTTGTACATGTATGTGACAAACCTAGCTCATCAAGCTGTGTTGTCGCGTACTGCCAGAAAATTAAACCATTAATACCATGTGACCACGCAAGTTAACGTCACGCTTGATTAACAGCACTGCACGCCTGAACTGATGACAAGATAACCATTCCAGAAAGTCTATACTGGAAAATTGTTATGTATGAACAAACTACCGTAGCTTATGGAGATTTTCTGTCGGTCGGTAATTCTATTTGATGTCCTGAACGCAATGGTTTGCTATATACCCTAAAATATATGCAAAGAAGCAAGAATATGCCCACAGAGAAATAAGAGGTAAGAAAGAGCGAGGAAATCAATGTGTAATTCATGAAAAATACTGTATCTTGACAAGTAGAATGATGTTTACTGATATCCTCTCATGCCGTCAGTGTTAATATCGTACCATGTTTGTTGATTTATCGATGGTCGCCCATGCCCTTTATCAACCAACCGTGGGCGTGGGGAAAAGCAGAGTGAGAAAGGGGGTCGGGTCATTCCAGCCAGGTTGACGTACATGTCCATCATAGTGAATGTGTTTGCCAATATCCGTAATGTCAGCTCTATTCACCGGACCACACCTTACCATGGCTGGGCCATTACATGTGGCGCCGATCTCACCCGGCTCTTTTTGAAATGTGTGAAAACGGATAATGGCTTTATATTAGGTCTAGCTGACCCGGATTCGAAGTACCTTCGAAGTACATCAATCAGCGAGATGAGGTTGTTTGTCAACATTTTGATCATATTATGGGTGTGACATTACCAATTATGTGCATTTGGATAGGTGCGTTATACACCTATAGACCTATGATGGAAACTAGCAAGTATGACTTCCAACTCATGCAGTCAGCATGTTTGCGACTGTGTGACTTCATAAGTCCGCCATAAGGACTCCCAATGACCTGTCCCAAAAAGCGAGTGTGGGCTATATTAACTGTATTTAGTTTATTTAATTGGTTGGTGTTTTACGCCGTGCTCAAGAATATTTCACTTATATGACGGCGGTATACGACAGCATTATGATGGGAGGAAACCGAACAGAGCCCGGGGGAACCACAACCATGCGCAGGTTGCTTAAAGGCCTTGAGCTGAACTTAAACTTACAGCGACCGCATGGGTGAGATGCTCCTGTGTCATTGCGCCTCGCTGGCACGCAAACTACCAGGCCACGGAGGCCCCATATTGATTGTAATTTCCGTATACAGGTTGGCTATATAAATATGTGTGTTGCTATGGTACTGACAGTCAGCTAATTCTAGAATCACCTGTGGAATGGGGCCCTCCTTCAATGATTTTATTGCAGAAACATGCATTTTGGGGAGCGGAGTTGATTATTCTAACTTATCCCCATTCAGGTTAACGCCGTAGTCCTAATTATTTCATTTAGATGGCCACGGACACGGAACACTGGTGCAGGAAATTGTAGAGGACAGACATAAAAACACTGAATTACACCAGTTTGCCAACAAAAATCTCGTGAGATAAAGCCATGGCAGCGGATCCAAATTACCATCACCTGGATCGGAGTGAGTGAATGAGTGAGTGCTTGGGGAATGAGTCCTTAGAGTGCATGTAAAGTGCCTCCTTGCCGCAGGACGGATTTCCACCGCTCTTTTAGCTAGTGTTGCTTCATTGAGACGACTTATCGAGGGCAAGTAAGCCGGCCCACTCGAGCCATTATAATGATTCCGGTCAACAAGTCGTTTCATTATCCTTTAATGCTGAACGCCAAGCGAGGAAGTTACAACTTACTCTTTTAAGGTCTTCGGTGTGACTCGACCCAGGATTGACCCAGGATCTACTGCCCCTCCCCCCCTCCCCCGAAGCGGATGATCTACAACTGAGCTATCGGGACGGTGAGAGAGAGAAATGATAAAAAATAAATTTATCACTAAAAAAATATCAAACGCGTTTAAATCGTTACTTGATTTCGCCTGTGCTCGTAAAATTTCGGTTTTGGACAGGGTGAGACATGAAAAATTAAATTTATCAGTGAAAAAAACTATTGTCGAGGTAATGATAGCCTGATATGTCAAAAATCGATCACAGAAACCGTTACCCGCTGCCGAAACATAAATACCTAAACCCCATTGGCACACTTTGTGAAATCTGATAAGGATTACAGCTTTACAAAAAGCATCACATCTATCGGTTTGACAGAATCAGTTTGGAACTGAAAATGCCTCATATGGTAACTTGATCAAGTAACTCCCTAACATAACCTTATCCGTGACGAAGGAATTAGACCTTTCACCGAAAATGGAGTGAAACGTAACCTTGTCACCAGAAGGGGTGGTGGGACATTGGCTGTCTTGGCCCCAACTATTAGATCAGCTACTTGCAACTTTACACCTACTTCAACACTTAGGCTCTTTTTGTGTCGCAAAGAAAATTCGCCTGCAACACTTGACAAAGGTGGAAGGTTTTACTCATGAATCTCTGATGCTGAACGTGGCATTAAATACCAGTTAATCAATCAAATCAAATCCGAGATCAACGCCAGCTGCAAAGCCATTGCATCAGCCTGATATCAAAAATGCACATAAACACGA